>NW_026733587.1:0-40000 GCF_028476545.2 Physella acuta
GGTTGGATTATCTTTATTCTATAGACACCACCCCACGCTCTTGTATATTCTTTTTCCGTTGTTTTGAAACCACTGTGAAAGTCGAGTCCTCTTTTTTTTTTTTTTTTTTTTTTTTTTTTTTTTTGCGGGGTGGCCCTTTTTTTTAGTTTCGCCACTGCTCTGATGAGTACCTAAACAACTTTTGGGGAAGGCAAACACGGCTAGTATAATCCTAAACGGACTAACCCTGCATATGCAGTTGTTGAATAAACAGGTGAACTCTACTCCATCTACCCCATTGACGGTCAAATCCAACAGGTAAACTTCACTTTGTTTTATTACTCAGGTTATGGTAAGAAGAAAGCTGAGTACGCCAACGCCGCACACACGCTCAACTACACAGGACCGCAGTACGTGGCTGATATGTTGGCTGGGCTGTACCCCAACCACAGGGACAAGGTGACCATCTTGGACATGGCTGCTGGCACAGGTAGACGTTAGCACCTGAAATGTCATGTCACATGAAATGTCACATCAGCTGAATTGTCACATTAATGTCACAACACGTAACATCACATGAAATATCACCTCAGATAACATGTCATATTTCTTGAAATGTCACATTTCTTGACTTAAAGTATCACATCACCTGAAATGTCACATCGCCTGAATTGTCACATTAATGTCACAACACATGTCACATCACATGAAATATCACATTTCTTGACTTAAAATGTCACATCACCTGAAATGTCACTTTTGAATTTGTCACATTTCTTGAATTTATCACATTTTTTAAAATGTCACATTTCTTGAAATGTTGTCACATCACATGTCCCATCAAATAAAATGTTATATTAGATGAAATGTCACTTTTCTTGACATTTCACATCACCTGACATGTCACAACACATGAAATGTAAATGTCACATCACATAAAATACCACATCACATGAAATTTCACAAAAACTAAAATGTCACGTCAGATGAAATGTCACAATAGTTGAAATGTCATATTTTAAAATATTTGTCATTGTTCTAAGCTTTGGGTTTAGCTTTAGCGTTAGGTTGGTTTTCTCGATAATTTTCATTACGTATACAATCAGTTTTAGAATGCTTTATTTAAAGCTTACCAATAGAGTCACAAGAGGTGCTAGGGGTAACAAGTGGCACCACAAAAAAAAAAAAAAAAAAAAAAAAAAAAAAAAAAAAACAGTAAAAAATTTCCTAAAAAAAAATCATTTTTTAAAATCAGCAGCTAATTAGAATTAAATACGACATCAAGCCAAGATTGTTTTCATCCCGCAAGAAAGCGACTACGGGTGTGAATGAAAGACACCAAGACAAATATGGGGTACTTGCGCAGTGAAAATTGTCAAAATACAGTACTCAGTGGCATGGCACCGAACACCAGAAAGATGGGCGGGGGAGGGGTATACCTGGAATTAACAGTCCGGACTACACCCTAACTAGTGACGTCACTGGGGCCTAATACAGAAAAAATTGTTTTTTTACCAACAGGTTTTGTAGGAGAGGAACTGCACAAACGCGGGTTCGTCAACATACACGCTCACGAAGGCTCAGTCGAGATGTTGGAAACGTCACGAGAAAAGGGAGTTTACTCTCACTTCCTTCTCTGTCTGCTTACAGAAGAGAATGGTCTCCCTTTACTCAGTGGTAAATATTTGTTAAGTTATAAAATGTGTCGAGCCTTTCATCAATAGAACCAGTATCAACGTTTTGAATATCCGCGGGCTCAACATCATGTGAAGGTAAAGTTCTCTTCCAGGCATCTCTTCAGGCAGCCGCCCCCCCACCCCCCCCCCCCCCCCCGCCACCGGAGAAAGTCTACCGCACCCCCCCCCCCCGAACAAAATGGAATTTATATAGAAAATGTATACTTTTAACAGTGTCCGCCGCCCCCCCCCCCCCCCCCGAAAATTTCAAGTGCCAACCCCCCCCCCCCCCCCGCCCCTGCGGAGAAAAAAGTCTGGAAGAAACACTATGCGATTGAAGTAGAGTTCATCTGTTTCTGTGACCTCTGTTTCTTGAACCCGGATTCGAACTCGAGACTCTTGTGTAGCAGTTAAACGTTTTCACCATCTCTCAAAATCTTTTAATGGCATAAACGTATTAAAATAAAATATTTAACAAATATAAATTTTGTTATAGCAGTCGCTTATCTAAATAAAATATTTAACATCCAATTATTTTAAATTTAACTTTAAGAAATTATATATATATAGTTTTTAATAGCAGATACGTATTTAAAAACTCTTTAAAAATTTAAAAAGTTTGAATAGTAGACACTTAATAAAATTCAATCATTAACAAATTTAAATCTTTTAATAGCTGACACGTATTTCAATAAAAAGTTTAATGACTTAAAATCTTTTAATATAGAGACACGTATTAAAATAAAACATTTAACAAAGTATAAATATTATTAAAGCAGTCGCTTATCAAAGAAAATCTTTAACGAACACTTGTTTAAATTTTATTTTAACACATTGAATATTTTAATGACAGACAATTATTTAATTAAAATCTTTAACAACATTAAATCTTTTAATGACAGACAATTATTTAATTAAAATCTTTAACAACCTTAAATCTTTTAATGACAGACATTTATTTTAACAAAAAGTTTAACAAAAATAAATCTTTTAATGGCAGACACCTACGATGCTATATCGATGAGTGGTGGAGCTGCTGAAAACCACCTCCCACCCTGCGCTCAGGAGGAGTTAGCTCGTGTGATCAAACCCGGAGGGTAGGTAACTCGTATTGTAAACAGTAGCTACTTCAAGGGAATTAACGCATGCCATCATTAGGTAGCAATCAAGCCAGGGGAAGCAACTACAAAAATATAGTGTTTGTGTTATGTCTAAATGTGAAATAGAACATAAGAAACATTTAAATGAGATAAAAACATAAACTTTCGCACTTTTGCGACTGACCACAAATTGTGTGGGTATCAGTTGGATTGGGAGGAGACTAGGAGGAGGGGGGGGGCTTGGAATGATAGACAACATTTCGACTGGACATTTTCTGATGTACATTCTCTGCCTGTAAACAATGAAGATATTGATATTCTGAATTAAAATGTTACTGTGTTTAAATTGAAAAAAAATACGTGTATGATTCTCATGCCTATTGTGCCATTCATTACAGTAATGAAATTCAGGAAATGTATGACATTCACGAAATTTATGAAATTTATGAAAGTTATGAGATTTATGAAAGTTATATCATTGATGAAATTATAATATTCATAAAAATTTTGAACGTTCATGAAATTTTGAACATTTCCGAAATTTAGAACATTTGTGGTATTTATGAAATTCATAAAATTTCGCACACTTGTGATATTTATGACATCCATACAAATTTATGACATTCGTGAAATTTATGACAGCCATGCAATTTAGAACATTTATGAAATTTAGAACATTCAGGAAATTTAGAACATTCGTGAAATTTAGAACATTTATGAAATTTAGAACATTCAGGAAATTTAGAACATTCAGGAAATTTAGAACATTCGTGAAATTTAGAACATTCATGAAATTTAGAATATTCATGAACTTTATGACATTAGTGAAATTAATGACATTCATGAAATTTATGACACTCGTGAAATTTATGACTCTTAAAATTTAAGAAAATTAATGACCTTGATTAAATTAACAACAGGTATTTCGTGAACTCGTATCGGGCCACTCTACTAGCCAGCGACTATGGTAAACAATGGGAGGAAGTGGCCAAGAAACTTGAGGACAATGGGAAATGGAAGATGTATGGGCGCATGACCTTCAGGAACTACAACGTGCTTACTGGTGGCATCGTTGATATTTATAAAGTCTTATAGTCTTGTAAGAAAATAAAATGTTTTTTATATTTTTAAAAACAATTGATCTTCTGTAAAAAAAAAAGAGTTTTCTAAAAGATTGGTATACAATTAATTGGATTTCATTAGAAACCAATCGTTATTATTTTAAATTTTATATTTCCTGCTTAGTTAAAGTATGAAATAATGGTTTTAGAGAGATTTTTTTTAGATTCCTCCCCCTTCCTCCCCCTCCCCCTCCTCAATCTTGCTAGAGGCACCCCACGTCTTTACACAAAAAAACCCAACCCAGCATCTAAACCAACGTAAGAACGAAAAGGTCTAACAATAATCTTTTGACAACTTTCTTATGCCAACCCACCTTTGCGACAAGGGTACATCGTCACAACAGTAAACGTAAAGATGCGCAAATGAAAACTGCGCAACTTAAAAATGCGCAAAAAAGGGCGCATGAGCATTTTTGTTTTTGTTTTCTTAAATCAAACCTTTATAGACATTCGTAAATAATGAGAACATGCAAAAATTAGCATAATAAAAAATGTCTACAAAATATCATAAAATTAAAGTGTATTAATATAATAAGTTTGTATTTGCGCCTTTTTGTTTGTTTGCGCAATTTTCCATTGCTCAGTTTTCCGTTTGCGCATTTTCTGGGAACCTGTCACAACAGAAAGAGACACTCTTCTATCTATCTGCAAGAGTTCAATCATGGACAACCCTATCCCCTCTTCCCCAAACTCATATCTAGTCCTTACCCAATACTTGGTTTAAAACGTTCTTACCTTTGCAAGCAAGAGTGAACTAGAAATGCTGATATGAAGTTAAGTGCTGTGTATTTTTTACAAAATGATAACACTTACAAAAAAAGATTTTCTTTTCTTCTACAACATAGATTTAGGAAATAACTTTAAAACAACATTTGATCGCCCTTCATTCGCTTACAAAATGTCACTGGATGGCATCAATATGGTGGTCTTGAATTATGGTAAACAAACATACTAAATCTACATTATAACACCTGTTATTTACGTTCAGTGTCTACCAACAATATATATATATATAGTATATATATATATATATATATATATATATATATATATATATATATATATATATATATAAAATTCTTTATCTGTTTCACTTTTGCTTTCAACGGTTAAATACATTTAATTTTAATGTCATTTTCCGTGTTATGAAAGTGAATTGTTTTGTTTCTTTTACATTTCTATAAAAACAAGTTAAATTATTTCCCTGAGCACTGATTTAAGACAAAGTTTTGAACATTTTGATGTAAATAAGGGAGTATCCGGAGAAGAAGTGTGTGGAGGGGGGGGAGGGCTGAGGTAGAAAGTATGTTGAGTTATAGTTATGGCCTTTGATTTTTAGCTTTTTGTAATTGTGGTTGTCCTGGATGTTAAAATTCGACAAAATTACATAAAAAAATGGCCGATATTTCTAGTCTAGCTCCCTACTATAACCTAAATATTATATCTATCCCGTTCCAAATACTTACCACGTAGTGGCGTAGGCAGATGGGTGTGGGGGAGGAGGTGTCATGAGTGTGATTAAATATCTCTTTGGACCTCTTAAATGAATGATGTCGTACTTTAAAAATTCTAAATTTTGAATGTCTAATGAACATGAGGGTTACGTTCGTAAAATTATATATATATATATATATATATATATATATATATATATATATATATATATATATATATATATATATATGTATACACACATATATATATATATATATATATATATATATATATATATATATATATATATGTATACACACATATATATATATATATATATATATATATATATATATATATATACATGGTAATACAGCTTTTGAACCCCCCCCCCCCCCCCTTGAACCCCATGACCAATTTTTGCCTACGCAACTAACACCATTAAAAATAAAACCACTGCTCTCCTTTAGATTTGTACACCACTAGACTAGACTGTTGACGTGCTAAAGATTGGCTGAAGCGGTGATGGAATTTATTGTGGATTATTTTAGGCGCCAACGTAGCTGGTTGTTTGTTTATCATATTAAGTTGGAATTTGAAGCGTTCAGTGATGATAGAGCTTCCATAATCAACAAGCAGTTTTAAAAACTGGGTTAATTAAAAACGTGTGCAGACAGCTTGGGAACAAAAACATTACATTATGACGTTACTAAACTAGATCAGTCAAGTTATTTCAAGTTGAGTCATCGTTTCAAATAGCGTAATATCACTGTGTTTATCATAGTGATTCTTTTAGAAAATCAAATATAATTTCAAATCTCGTTACGAAAGAACATAAAGGTGAATCATCTTTTTTAAATGACTGAATCATATATTGCTTAACATACAAATTTCTGAAGCAAACATTTAGTTTGAAGCATGTCTACTTTCTTTTTAATAAACAATAATGTTTTTAGGCGGTTTCATTTTTAGCAGCAAAAAATACGTCAAAAAAAACAATTAGCTGTTTTTCAGCCAATCTCTAACACTGGAACGAACAGTCTACATCTTGGACCACATCTCAAGATAATATTTAATGGATTTAAATCGCAGAAAATAACATTAAAACACACATTTGTTTCAATTATTTTCACATTTTTTAATGGAATCTTTAACCAATAAATGGAAATACCACAATGTGTATAACTAGTGTTAATTTTAACAACATTCTCGTATTTTTGCATTTATTTAATGTGTACAACGAACATCATGCTCATGTTTAGACAAAATATATTTAAGTTAATAATATAAAATCTTGCTTGCATAAAAAAATGTGTATTGTAATTTTAATAAATCTGCTTTGATAAATAAATTTGAAGTAAATATAAAGTTTGTACTTGTTTTTTATTATGTTTTTAAAATCCTGAGCTTTTTAAAAAGAAAAACAAATCTTATCTTTAATTAATACAGATTGCGGTCATTTTTCTTTTAAATTAAATTACCATTACGACGAAAGAAAATGAAGTTTAGTTTATTTACTTTTGTAAATACAATATTATAGACTATTGCAAGCTTTAACAGTTGTTCTCGCTAAGAAATCTATTTCGGAATCATTGCATTAAAAAAACGACTTAAGTAAAAATGATCTTACAACTAGTTTCGCTAGTATGTGCACAATCTGGATGTTATTAACAATTACCTCATATGCTTTAGATCAACAAGCAAACTGCAGGTTTGAAAAGTCGTTCAAGTCCTTTGGGTCACGCTGTTCTACGAGAGTATTCATTCAAATCAACATCAACTGTTTCATAACATGTCACAAAAAAAGTAAAAAAAAAAAAAAAAAAAAAAAAACAACCCCCCCCCCAAAAAAAAAACCCAGACCCTTCCCCCTATTACCCCTATGCTAAAATGAATTCACAAATTTCTGTCTATAAACATTACTTAATTGTATCGACGAGTTTACACATATTTTATCATTTAAAACTAAATACAAGACTGAATAGGTCGGCCTACTAAACGAAATCTACGAAGCTCTCGTTACATATCATCAACACTGTGGCCTCTCATACCCACCCTTGGCCAGCCGACGACCCCCTACCCTCCCACCCTCCCACCCTCCCCCCCCCCCTCCCACAATCGGTTCCCAGAAAAATGCGCAACGGAAAATTGCGGAAACAGAAAAATACGCAAATACAAACAATTCTTTAACTTTATTATATTTCGTGGAAAAATCTTTGATTATGCTACCATGTACATGTAGTCATTCTTTGCTAATAATGGATTTAAAGAAAATATATTCCCCTTGCGCACATTTTTGTGCGCAGTTTTTCGTCATTTTTTGTTCTGTTTGCGCATCTTTGTAGTCACCGCTCTCTGTTTTCCTAACGTGAGTCAGGTACTTATCAGAGCTGGTGGACTAAGGGACGCTCTACTGACTTGAACCCGGATTCGGGTTAGCAGCCTAGCTTTCTACCGCTAGGCCACGCCGTACCCATTTCGTTGTACACATATAATGCAAATCGTGTAAAATCCACCCCCCCCCCCGCCCACCTTGTCTAGAATGACAAACACCTACAGTTAAATCCCTAACAAAAAAAAACCACAAATTAAAAACAAAGTTTATTTTGGAGTTGACTTCATTCTAGAGCAGGGCAGTCACGATTCTATGACTAATGCCATTTTAATTAGGTGCACACTAATTAAAACAGTGCAGATATTTTAATTAATAGATCGTGGGTCGACTAAAACGGTTATCTTTTTATTTTGTTTTTTGTTGTGATGCGAAAGATGACGATCAGCTCAAGGGTAAGGATTTTTCTGGGGTCAACTGACTTTTTCTTCGTGGGGGGGGGGGGGGGGGGGGGCACTTGAAACTTTTGGTGGTGGGGGAGGGGTGAATGGTGCCGAATTTTCTGGGGGGTGTTGGGCACTGTTAAAATTATATATTTTCTATATACATTTTAACTTCGTTCGGAGGTGGAGGGGCGGTAGACGTGCTTCCGTGGTCACTGCCCCCCCCCCCCCCCGAAAGAAAGTCGTCTCCGGTTTTAGGAATAGGGTGATACTGACCAAGGCTAGGATAAAAAAATTGGTTTAGGTTTAGGATCAAGTTCATGCTCTTGTTGATCGATACTATGGGAGTACGGGGTTCATTAAACATTTTTTTGCAGATTTCAATTTTCACACATTTAGCTGTTAATTAAAACAAACGCGTTTAGCTAAGTCTATCATTGCCTGCAAAGTGTAACATTATCTGTAATGTGTAACATTAACCGAAAAGTGTAACATTTTCTGTAAAGTGTAACATTACTTGTAATGAGCAAAATTTAATGGAGAATCTTTTATGCAAGTGTAGTGAAATCACCGAAAAAGAGAGATCATCTTGCTACATGCAACGATACTTAACTTCAAACTTGCGCTTGGTCGGCGTATATGAATATTTATTGAAGTTGCACAACAAGATACGCTGTTTAGTCACTATCAATGAGCTAATTACATCCTTCAGGAATTGGTCGTCACACCGTGAACTTTCACCTTTCAATGTAAACAAAATGAGTTCATTGTTACTTAAAGGGTTAGGGTGCCCCAACTTATTAAATTAAGTCATCTCCCCACCCCCACCCCCCTCCTCGCCCATCAGCCCAACCACAATTACTCTTCCCATTACAACAACACAAGACCTAACAACAATTTTGTAACTGTTAATCTCACCCCCCCCCCCCCCAACTGCAAGCCCTCTCCTTGACCCTTTATTATTAAATAATTACCGACGACACCTCGCGAGCCAACGGAACTACATCACGTGCGCGCCAATTAATTATAAAAAAAAAAACTAATTAAAGACGAGACATTAAATAAAACAACAAGCCATCACGATCGACAGCACTAAGGACTGAACACCTCTAGGACAACTGACCCAGTGTTGGAACTCGTCGGCAGGGATGTAGGCTACACAGTACAGGGCGATTTCAGACATGAATCGTCTTAGATTTTTTGTTTTGGTTTCGGTTTTACTTCAGGTTGAGGTGATATTCTTATAATTCAATTACAAATATTTAGAATTATGTGCATTTAAGTTGGGCAGTTGTATAGAGATAATAGTGTGTAAGTTGCTATAAATCGTCTTAGATTTTTGATTTCGGTTTTACTTCAGATCGAGATGATATTCTTATAAAGCAACTGATGTGCTTTAAATATGAGTAGTTTTACATACAAAGTGGTGTGGTTGTGGCTATAATAGTCTTAGGTTTTTGTTTCGGTTTTACTTCAGATCGAGGTGATAATCTAATAAAGCAATGTTATTAAATTATTAAATTATGTGCTTTTAATATGAGTAGTTTTACATACAGAATGGTATGGTGGTAGGTATAATCGTTTTAGTCGTTTGTTTTTGGTTTCGGTTTTACTTCATATCGAGGTTATACTCTGATCATGAAATTTTAACTTAAAATTTGTGTGTGTGCTTTTTAATTTTGTTAGTTGTATAAGTTAAGTAGTGTGTTTGAAATTATGAATCTTAGACGTTTTTTCTTTGTTTCGAATTTTTTTTTCACATCGAGATGGTATTCTGATAATACAATTTGTTTTAAAACGTAGGTGCTTTAAATTTGAATAGGTGTATGCCTATTTACAGAACATTGTGTTTAAAGCTATGAAATGTCTTGAACGTTTTTTCTTTGTTTAGGGTTTTCTTCAGATCGAGTTTATATTCTGATGATATATTTTAAAAAAATTACCAACTTTTAAATTGGGAACTTGTTTATATAAAGCATTAAAACAGTAAAGCTACAAGGCGTCTTAGACGTTTTATCTTGGTTTAGTTTCACATCAGACCGTGGTGATAGTTAATACATTTCTTTTATTTTTAATAATGTGCTTTCTATTTGCACACAACTGCAGTGTAAAATCTTGATTTATAAATGTGCTAGTGTCTTTACTCTGATCTGAACCCTGCCTTGGCCTTAATTAACAACATAACCTTGCCCTGTCTCTGGTTTTAAACCTATCGCTGTCGTGACCCTAGCCCTAAACCGAGCCTTGTTTTCATGTTAGTCCTATAGCTAAATTTATCCTGAACCTGGTTTTAAACCTATCGCTGTCCTGACCCTAGCCCTTAATCTAAGTGTTTCCTTACCTTAGTCCTACACCTAACCATGTCCTAACCGAAAATCTTAAACCTAAATTTGTCCTGAATCTAGCCCTAAACCTAAATCTATTCTGACCTTAGTCCAAAACCTAATCATGAATCTAGCCATAAACCTAACCCTAAACAACACCAACATAATCCCATCTTTATCCCCATCCCCCGCAGTCATCATCCCCTAAAGATTTGAGAGTCTCCCATATTATCTGGTTTAAACCTCCTTTCTTCAGGTCTTACTTCTCGGAATAAGCCCCACCCACGGAGCGTCCACCAAGTGCACATCCGGTTCCAGCTGTCCGAGTAATTTGATCTGCCAGGGTGGACAGTGTCAATGTCCGGTGTCAATGTATTACCACACACCTTCTGAACAGTGTGTTTTAAGTAAGCATTTATTTAAAATTGTGTGAGTTGAGGAAGGTTTTTTTAATTATTTTTTTTTAGTTCAGAAGATTGTTTATTTCAAAGGTTAAAGTGGTTGTCTATATTCAGATGCACACACTATTAGGGTTGGTTTTATTTCAAATAAGAACTATAGAAAACTAAGTAAAAAACTATTTTAAAATCACAAACCGCCTACATTAAAAAAACTCATATAATTATCATGAATATTATGGTATCAACAATTAATTTCTGTCTGATTTATTAAGTATGATAAAGAATTGAAACCACTTTTCTAGAGAAAATATATTCTTTTTTTCTTCTTATTTAATTTTGTATAAAGATACATTTATTTTATTGTGAAAGCATAAATAAAGCGTTGTTTAGATCTACTTTAACATTTATAGCAAAGTCCCTTAGCCTTTCTCAGAGGCGCTTAAAAACTCAACAAAACATTGTGGAATAATGACGTTCTATTAGAACTATCGGATCAACCTTGTGAACGTTGGACGTCTATGAGTTCACCCAACTCTAATTGGCAGGGCATAGTGCTGAAATGTCAAGAAGCATATGAACTCTACTTCAACTGCTCAATTGATTGCTAGGTCTAAAGAGGAATCTTTACTTTTTTTAATTACTTCTTACAAGAACTACCACCTATCCCTCCAAGTTATTCATCATGTTGGCCTATACCCCCCCCCCCCCCAACATTAAAAGAGTAAAAGGCCACTGCGAAATTACGCTGGCAAACAAACATGAACCTACGATATTTGAACTTTGACCCCAGAATGCTCCTCCATGACGAGCGAGACAGGAGGTTACGTCACGAGCCCTAACTACCCGAATGTTTACCCTAACAACACGTACTGTGTGTGGATCATTAGAGGCCAGCCTGGAACCTTCATCAGATTCAGGTAACTAGATAGCACTTCCATCTTAGTTTAGTATACAAGTCTGGCTAGTTCATCAAATTCAGGTACCTTCGTGCTAGATAGCACTTCCATCCTAGTTTAGTATACAAGCATGTCTAGTGTAGTACTCAAGTCTGGCTAGTTCATCAAATTCAGGTACCTTCGTGCTAGATAGCACTTCCATCCTAGTTTAGTATACAAGCCTGACTTTTTCATCAGATTCAGGTACCTTCGTGCTAGATAGCACCTCCACCCTAGTTAAGTATACAAGCCTGACTTTCTCATCATATTCAGGTACCTTTGTGCTAGATAAGACCTCCATCTTAGATTAGTACTAAAGTCTGGCTAGTTCATCAGATTCAGGTACCTTCTTGCTAGATAGCATCTCCATCCTAGTTTAGTACTTGTCTGGCTAGTTCATCAGATTACATAAAAATTTAGTAGGTCTATTATATCGTTTATTGTATTCAGGCATGGCCTCTTAATCTAGTGCAAATCGTATTACTGTATCCTCCCATAGACCGGGATGATAAGTATAATAATGTGTCTATTAGTGCTTTGTGTTTTTTTTGTGTGTCTTAACTCTTCTGATTTGTTGTTTCGTTATGAATGTATAAGGGCCATTTTTTAAATTAATATCCCGGCCTCTTGGACACAGCTAGTCCACCCCTTTTTTACTTGATGTAGACATTTCATCATAAGCAAATAAATCCCATCATTTACATCTAAATCAATAATCCATTATTTACCCAATCAATCACCATTAACCCATAAGTAAACCATTCATCCTCCAGCACATTACAGCACTACATACTCTCTAATTGAGTTGTCGCCACAGTGTATCAAAGTCTCGCATATTTCATCATTTGCTAATAAAGCCCATTATTTACATCTAAGTCAAGAATCCATTATTTCCCCATAACCCTCGGCCCCATGAGTAAATCATTGATCCACCAACACACTACAGCACTACACACTCTCTAATCAAGTCGTCGCCACAGTGTATCAAAGTCTCGTATATTTCTTCATTTGCTAATAAATCCCACCTTTTACATCTGTCAAGAATCCATTATTTCCCCAATCACCTTCGTCCCCATAAATAAACCATGTACACATTACAGCACTACAGACTCTCTAATCGAGTCGTCGCCCCAGTGTATCAAAGTCTCGTATATTTCATCATTTGCTAATAAATCCCTTTATTTACATCTAAATCAAGAATCCAATTTTTCCCTAATTAACCTTCGCCCATAATTAAACTAATTATCCACCGACACATTGCAGTACCACTGACTCTCTAATCGAGTTGTCGTACCAGTGTATCAAAGTCTCGTATATTTCATCATTTGCTAATAAATCCCTTTTGACATCTAAATCAAGAATCCAATTTTTCCCAAATTACCCTCCGCCCATGAATAAACTTTCTATCCACCGATACATTTTAGCACTACCGACTCTCGAATCGAGTTGTCGCCACAGTGTATCAAAATCTCGCATATTTCATCATTTGCTAATAAATCCCATCATTTACATCTAAGTCATGAATCCATTATTTCCCCAATCACCATCGGCCCCATTAATAAACCATTGACACATTACAGCACTACATACTCTCTAATCGAGTCGTCGCCACAGTATAGCAAAGTCTCGCATATCTCATAATTTGCTAATAAATCCCACCATTTACATCTAAGTCAAGAATCCATTATTTCCCTAATTACCCTCTGCCCATGAATAAACCTTCTATCCACCAACACATTACAGCACTACCGACTCTCAATTCGAGTTGTCGTACCAGTGTATCAAAATCTCGCATATTTCACCATTTGCTAATAAATCCCATCATTTACATCTAAGTCATGAATCCATTATTTCCTCTATCACACTCGGCCTTATTAATAAACCATTGATCCACCACCACATTGTAGTACTACAAACTCTCTAACCGAGTGGTCGCCCCTGTTGGTCACTCTCGCTTCTTTCATCATTTGCTAATAAATCCCACCATTTACATCTAAATCATGAATCCATTATTTCCCCAATCACCTTCGTCCCCATGAGCGAATCATTGATCCTCCAACACATTACAGCACCACAGACTCTCTAATCGAGTCGTCGCCCCAGTGTATCAAAGACTCGCTGGAGTTCTTCGACGGACCATCCCCTGACCACCAGTCCCTGGGACGGAGCTGCGGAGACTCCAAGCCCTCGGTCATGTCCAGCGGCGAGCACCTGGCCATCGTGTTCAGGTCTGGTCCCAGGTCCAGGGGTCGGGGATTTTTGGGAAGCTTCCAGAATTACAGTAAGTCAAAGGTGTTTAGGTAAGTCGTTGTTAGACTGAGAATTGTTGTAAGTCAAAGGTGTTTAGGTAAGTCGTTGTTAGACTGAGGATTGTTGTAAGTCAATGGTTTGGATTTAAGTCATTGTTAGACTGAGAATTGTTGTAAGTCAAAGGCGTTGATTTAAGTCAAAGTTAGGGGTCATCCATAAATGACGTCACGCTTTTTTGGGACGATTTTTACCTCCCACGCCTCCGTCACACAAAGCCAGACCCCCCCCCCCCTCCCCTAAAATGACTTCACACCTCAGCCTACACCCCCCCCCCCCACCCTCAAAAATGCTGTTGAATTTTTCAACAACGATATTTTTTTTCAAAATCTTGTCAGAACTTTGTCAATAGAGTATTTTGATAAATTCATATTATAATTTATTAAAGCCGTTTTCTAAAACGCGAAATAACGGCTAAAACTCGTTTTCTAAAATTGCTTTTTTATAATGCAAAAAAATTGACATCACACTATCCGAACCCCCCCCCCCCCCCCCCTCCCCCTCATCACACACCGTCACAAAATTACGGACCACCCAAACCCCTACGAGTGTGACTTCATTTAAGGACGACCCCTTAAACTAATATGAGGTAAAACTAAGCTGTATTATAAGTTAGTAAAAGAAGTTTATTTAAGTCATTGTTAGACTAATATGTGGTAAAAACTAAGTGTTATTTAAGTTAGTCAAAGACGTTTATTTTAGTCGTTTTTTTTAGACGAAGAAGCATTATAAGTCAAAGGTTTGGATTAAATCATCGGTAGAACACTGAATGTTATTGTAAGTTAGTCAAAGACTTTGATTCGAATAATTGTTAAAATAAACCGGGAGTGATCTCCCCTAAACTTAAACCGGGAGTGATCTCCCCTAAACTTTCTCGAAAATTCTAATATAAAATTACGAGGGATGGCAACTCAGGACATAGACAATACTTGTTTTCCATTTTTAATTACTTAAACTTTTTATAATAGAATAGAATCTCGTAAATTAGTACTTCCGGTAAACGGAAATTACTCAAAATTTGACAGAAGGTAGAGAATTAGATCTTTTACTTACGAGTGAAATTTCATGCATCTATCTAAAATAGTACGCAACTTATAGGCTTTTGAAAAATTCAAAGTAGAAAAAGTACCACTTTTGGTTATCGGAAATCGCTCAAAAGTTGATTAAGATCTACGATTTTTATAAAATACTTATATATGAAATTTCATCAACCTAGCTGTAATGGTACTCAAGTTATCGTGTTTCTATGAGATTCTATTCTATTTTTCCCACGTTTTCTTTAACTTGCTTTCTCTGTTTGTTTATTTGTCTTTCCAATCAAATCTTGCGATCGAAATTTCTGGCACTTCCCAGTTAGCTAGCGCGCTGAAATTTTCAGAGAAGCTTTCTTTTGGATGACCATAGGATATGCAATTGTTATTATTACTAAATTGATCAATGGAAATATTTTATTGAGCATTTTAGACCGCTATATAATCTATATATATAATTCTCCTCTGCGAGCCATTAGAAAAACAAGGTAATTAAAAAGTCTAGTGACAATTTTAGCGCAATTTCCTTATGTTATCTAAAAATAGCTCTGTCGTAGCGTAAATCAAGAGCAGGGTTAGTAAAACCATTGGTTAAAATACATGTTTTATTTACAATAGAGTTACATGACTAAAAACCATTGCGCGCCTAGCTACTGAACGTGATGACGCACCATTGAGCGTGATGGCGCAGCTAATGAACGTGATGACGCGTGTGGTGTGGTTGGAAAAAATGCCTACTAATTCGGTCCAAATTTTAATTAATTAAAAAAAAATTTTGTGACCAAACGAAAGGATATTTTTAAAAACTTTCTTCGGCAATATTGTTCTAAGTTATAGCAGGAATCGATTGGTAAATGTTTCAAGTCGCTAAGTGGTCTGGTTGCCGAGATATGGGCCAAAAACTGCTTTTTTTCGAGGTTTTTTGGCTTTTCCGGGAAATCCATGAAAGAAACCCGGAATTTTTATGGCCTATGTTCATCCTCGTAACTTGCTTAACATAATTACTTTTGGAACTAGTCATCGATATTGCTTCGTTGAGGAGGAGATACGACTTAAAGCTGCGGACACACATCCATCCATCCATCCATCCATCCATCCATTCATACATTCCCAGAAAAGACGAGTTAATAAACGCAATTCTCCAGAATGGAAATTGCGCTAAAAACCAGCGACGCGTAGCTCGCGCGCAGTGAAGCGAACGATTCCACGACGCGACAGGCTTAGGGGCAGATAATTTAGTTTGAACCGACTTAAAACTTACAGGAGGTAGGCCAGTTTGGGGGAGACGATATGGTCGAGTGGTTGGGCACACGATTGCTATCCCACTCGACACGGGTTCAAATCTATGTGTTCTAGTCAGTAACGTATTCACACAACGTGTTTTTTACGAGTTGTCTTTTTACGAGTTGTCTTTTTACGAGTTGTCTTCGTTTACCCAAAAAAAGTGAAAAGATAAAATCGATAGCAAGATTTTAATGCAAACAAACAGACAAAGACTAAAAAGCAGAAAATAATAATCATTAAAAAAGTTTTTAAAAACCCACGTTTTCTGATTGAACTAAAAAGTAGAAAATAAACGCTATACATCACAATAATGCAAGCGATCACTTTACTATAAGCGATCAAAAACGTGGGGCGCCGTGATTTTCTTACAGTTTCTAATACTGTTGACTCTCTACAAGCTCCCTAATAAAAGTCAATAGTATTATCTAATCAATAGTAATATAACTTTTACTTCGGCGCCCCACGCTTTTCATCGCTTATAGTAGAGTGATCGCTTGCATTATTGTGATGTATAGCGTTTATTTTCTACTTTTTAGTTCAATCAGAAAACGTGGGGTTTTTTAAACTTTTTTAATGATTATTATTAAAAGTTTAAGTAATTAAAACTCATATCTATAGTTCAAGTTATATAAGAATATTCGAGAAAGTTTAGGGGAGATCACTCCCGGTTTATTTTTTTTAAAGAACCAGATTTACTTATCCTAGCGAGATCATTATGTTTAGTATAGGGATTTAAGTTTGCGTGGGACGACGTGGCCCAGAGGTAGAGAGCTAGACTGCTAACCCAAAAGTCACGAGTTCGATTCAATAGAGCTCAGACAGCAGAACTTTCTTTCTGGAAAGTAGAGGCGGCTGGACATAATGGCGACCACGCTATCAAATAGATATGATACCTATAACACATATTCCAAAATAAATATAAATATAATAACACAGAAGAAAGTTCTTACACAATAATTGAATACAAGTTGTTTAATTGCTAATTAGTTGTTTTTTTTTTTAAATCTTTGTTTGAAGATTGCAACTTGACCCTGAGTGGGAGAACAGGACACGTCAGCAGCCCGGGGACAGGGGCGGGGTACTTCAATAAACTTCGATGTGTCACCACGTTGGTTGGTGACGTGGGTACCATCATGACCCTCAGGTGAGTGGTGTAGGGGGGGGGGGGGCGGGGACAGGGGCGGGGTACTTCAATAAACTTCGATGTGTCACCACGTTGGTTGGGGAGGTTGGTACCATCATGACCCTCAGGTGAGTGGTGTAGGGGGGGGGGGGCGGGGACAGGGTCGGGGTACTTCAATAAACTTCGATGTGTCACCACGCTAGTTGGGAACGTTGGTACCATCATGACCCTCAGGTGAGTGGGGTAGTGGGGGTGGGGGTGGGGACAGGGGCGGGGTACTTCAATAAACTTCGATGTGTCACCACGCTAGTTGGGAACGTTGGTACCATCATGACCCTCAGGTGAGTGGGGTAGTGGGGGTGGGGAGGGGGGGGGGGCGGGGGCGGGGACAGGGGCGGGGTACTTCAATAAACTTGGATGTGTCACCACGTTTTTTGGGGACGTTGGTACTATCATGTCGCTCAGGTGAGTGGTATAATGGGGGAGGGGGGGGGGAGACGGGGACAGGGGCGGGGTACTTCAATAAACTTTGATGTCTGATAACGAAATAAAGGTCTTTGTGACAGTGTATCTAACAAAGCATTGTGGTATTATATAACAAAGTACTGACAGCGTCAGTTGCGGTTGTGTTATACGAAGCCTTGAAAGTGTGTCAAAAAAAGCATTGTAGTATTGTATAACAATGCACTTACAGTGTATCTAACAAAGCATTCACGTTGTGTATAACAAAGCACAGACTGTGCACCCAACAAAGCATTCACGTTGTGGTTAACAAAGCGTGTGTCTGATACTGCAGTTTCTCCAGTTTCGAGGTAGAGAATGAGATCCTGTGTCGGTATGACGTGGTCGAGGTCTACGACGGCAAGATGGCGGATCAGAAACGGATTGGTCGACTCTGCGGTGACGTCACTCCTCCCAAAATAGCCGCCACCTCCAACATCATGTCCGTCTACTTCAGCTCAGACAACAACAGAGAAAAGAAGGGTTATAACGGGACATTTCAAGCTTTTGGTCAGTGTTGTCTTTCTTCAAGTTTCTAATATGAATTTATGTATATATATATATATATATATATATATATATATATATATATATATATATATATATATATATATATATATATATATATATATATATATATATATATATATATATATATGTATATACATATACATATACATATACATATACATATACATATACATATACATATACATATACATATACATATACATATACATATACATATACATATACATATACATATACATATACATATACATATACATATACATATACATATACATATACATATACATATACATATACATATACATATACATATACATATACATATACATATACATATACATATACATATACATATACATATACATATACATATACATATACATATACATATACATATACATATACATATACATATACATATACATATACATATACATATACATATACATATACATATACATATACATATACATATACATATACATATACATATACATATACATATACATATACATATACATATACATATACATATACATATACATATACATATACATATACATATACATATACATATACATATACATATACATATACATATACATATACATATACATATACATATACATATACATATACATATACATATACATATACATATACATATACATATACATATACATATACATATACATATACATATACATATACATATACATATACATATACATATACATATACATATACATATACATATACATATACATATACATATACATATACATATACATATACATATACATATACATATACATATACATATACATATACATATACATATACATATACATATACATATACATATACATATACATATACATATACATATACATATACATATACATATACATATACATATACATATACATATACATATACATATACATATACATATACATATACATATACATATACATATACATATACATATACATATACATATACATATACATATACATATACATATACATATACATATACATATACATATACATATACATATACATATACATATACATATACATATACATATACATATACATATACATATACATATACATATACATATACATATACATATACATATACATATACATATACATATACATATACATATACATATACATATACATATACATATACATATACATATACATATACATATACATATACATATACATATACATATACATATACATATACATATACATATACATATACATATACATATACATATACATATACATATACATATACATATACATATACATATACATATACATATACATATACATATACATATACATATACATATACATATACATATACATATACATATACATATACATATACATATACATATACATATACATATACATATACATATACATTTAGGCATATATATATATATATATATATATATATATATATATATATATATATATATATATATATATATATATATATATATATATATTTAAACCTTCCCTTGCCCAAGAAGGTACCGGAAAATTATTTCTTCTAAAATGCCGTACTACCATGTACCAACTTGACCTGACTATGATAGCATGCAGTGTTTCTTTCAGGCATTTTTTCTACTGTGGGTTAGGTACTTGAAATTTTCCTGAGGGGGGGGGGGTCGGACTAAATATTCCGGGTGAAGGGTGGATACTGGTAAAAGTATATACTTACTATTTAAATTATACGTGGAGAGGGGGGATATATGTTTTTCGACCCCCCCCCCCCCCGAAGAGATGCCTGAAAGAAGCCCTGACAGTCTGTTTGTTCTACAGACTGCAACACAACGCTGACCGCCACCTCCGGCGTCATCACCAGCCCGGGCTACCCACAAGGCTACTTCAACAACCTCTACTGCTGGCTGACCATCGTGGGGGAGCCGGGAACCTTCATCAGTCTCTAGTATCTCACTAACTTTCTTTTTCTAACATTTACAATTGTTTTGTTTTGTTTAAACGTAAACAATAGAGTTTTTAGATCGGTCTATGATGCATAACTAGGCGAAGTAGAGTTAACCTGTTTCAGTAATATCGGCAAATGAAGGGATAGTTGTGTCTGCGCTATGCCCTATTGACATTACTTTCATAAATGTGAGTCAGGTACCCATTAGAGCTAGGTGGACTCAGGGGCCTTATACAGGATCCGAACTCGAGACCTTTGGGTTAGGAACATTCACTCTACCATTCCACCAAACTATTGAAGAGTTGTATATATTCAGACCAAATATTAGGCAGATTTTTTATACCTTCCATTTTATCAACTTAAGCAGTAGTTGTATACTTCCGAAGTCTGCAATTCATGTGTAGTTCGGTTAAAAGTAATTTTAGAATATTTAAGAACGTGATTTTGGAGCGTTATGGTTAAGTATTAGAGCACACGATTTCATACATAAGTGTTGTAATTCGACTCTTAAGCATGAATGAGTTGGGTGTCCACTCAGCTCTAATAGGTACCTTTCTTAAGTCGGTGTATATAAGATCTCCCTTACTGACCACTATTTGTGAGGTGTTTTTTTTAAGTTCCCTCTGTTTACATCGCCTAGTATAAGAGGCATATTTACCTCTCTTATGTTCAGACCTACACAATAAGAGATGCAAATATCTCCCTTATTATAGTTATTTAGTGTGAGATATACATTTTCCTTACCAGTATCCAGTACCCACATTGTGAGACGTTTAGTTTTACTTTCCAGTATTATATAGTTGTATTTACGTCCCTTATATCCACTACCCGCATTGTGATGTATGTATTTACCTCCGTTGGTTTACCTGCCTTATACTCGCTACCAAGAATGTAAAAGATACTATGGTCTCCCTTGTTACAACGATACGGTGCAGGAGTTTCAATTCCCTCGTTAATTTCCACCACTCAGTGTGTCAGAGTGAATTTTCCTCTCTTTTTTAAAACTCACTTCTTTTACCTCCCTTATACCCATTACCTACAATGCGAGAGATATAATGATCTCCCTTGTTACAACTATCCAGTGCTAGTTTTATTTCCCTCCTTATATCCACTACACAAAGTGTGACGGATGTATTTACCTCCCATGTTATACAAATACAATGTCTTAGTTTAACTTCCCTCCCTTATACCCACTACTCACAGTGTGACGGATGTATTTAACTCCCATGTTATACAAATACAGTGTTATATTTTAACTTCCCTCCCTTACACTAACAGTATGAGGGATCTCAACATTGAACAGTGCTACAACTGTGCCTGCGACTACGTCCAGTTCTTCGACGGACCGTCCAACAGCTCCAGATCCCTGGGACGTCAGTGTACCTTCGTTTACGGCAGCGTCGTCCAAAGCTCCACCAACGTTATGAGCGTCCTGTTTTATTCCAACAAGAATTTTACCTACAGGGGCTTTAAGGCCACCTACATCATAAACGGTATGTACATGAGTAACTTTGGGGTTCGGTGGGGTCCAGTCGGTAAGGCTGATGGTTGTTAAAAAGAAAAGTCTTGAGTTTGAACCCTCGGGCAGATGTAGCTCGTTAGCTGGAGAGATAACCCCTAAATCAAACAACTGTTGCCTTGTAGTTTGTTCTTGGTTGGACAAAGGCTATGGAAGCAAATCCAAAAAGGAAAGCTGTCTGAAATCGGAGTCAAAAGCCTCAGTGGCGCATAACACGCACACTTAATTGTGATGGAGGAGATCCCTTCCAACACTACAATTAAGAACGAAGAAGATGATGAGTAATTTTGTACACGTATCTATACACTCTTACACACACAGACATATGCATATATATATATATATATATATATATATATATATATATATATATATATATATATATATATATATATGTATATATATATATATACACGCATATATATATATATATATATATATATATATATATATATATATATATATATATATATATATATATATGTATATATATATATATATTTATATATATTTATGTATATATATATATATATATATATATATATATATATATATATATATATATATATATATTTATATATTTTTATATATATATATATGTGTGTGTGTGTATAATATAATTATCGGCGTCTCATATACTATTAATATTAGAGTATTATTTTGTCGTCCCCCCCCCACCCTCAACCGCCGACCGAGAAAAATGTCTGAAAGAAACCCTGACCTAATGAATGACCTTCACGTTTCAGATCTGCCCTTCGGCTCTACGTGCAGTAACGCGCTACAGTGTGAGATAGGTCTGGACTGTGAGGACGAGACCTGCAGCTGCCCCAGACACCAGTACTACGATATGGCGGCCAACCAATGTTGGGATAGTGAGACATTTTTTAAACTCATTAAAAATATGAATTTGTATTTGAAATAAAACAATTTCATTTAAGAAAAATTTAAACTATTAAATACTTACGTTTAACTAAATTAAAGTTTAAAAAAAATAAATGCAAAAATGTTTAAAATAAGATAAAATAATTTTTCTTTAAAATAGATTTGACTTCCTTTTCAAGAAAAAAATAATTTGATGTTTAACAAAAAATAAAACTTGTTAAGAAACACTTAAGCAAAATATTAAATTCGTAATATAAAACATTAATATCTCTTTAATTTAAAACACAATAGTTCACGCATTTCAAAAAGCAAAACATTTATCTTGCTAAAAAATAAGATAGAACGAGTTGACCCGCGGCATATCATACGCCGCTATTTAGTTGTTTTATTTTCTACTTTTCAGTAATTCATAAATTGTGAAATCGACAGTACCAATGCTGCCACTGAAAATATTTGCTTTAAAACTCAATCAGTAGGTCGTTAAGGACGATACTACCCCCACCCTCCTTTCCCCCAACCCCTACCCTACACCCCCCCCACCCCCGTGAAAGCTGCCTCCTCTTAGTTACCTCCCCTAAGTTTAAAATCGTTTCAAACTAAATTGTCTGCCCCTAATAGCCGTCACTAAACCCGGCTCTACGATTGTAAACATTTAGCGTGAACCACAGCTCACCAGACCATGTAGGGGTGGGGTAGAAGGGAGCGCGCTTTTAGCTTGTTTTCTAGCGTCTCCAAGAAGAGAATTGTATATATAGATTTCACCAAAAAATAATTTTAAAAGCTAAAAACAACTTCCATGTCTAGTAAAAACTTTAAATTTTCACATCTTCGACGTAAGTTAATTTTATCAGAACATTATTATTACGATTCTTTTTGTAGACATGTATTGTACACATTTCGCAAGGTAAAATGCGAAGAAATGCGAAGAAATGCGAAGAAATGCGAAGAAAAGGCCATTTAGTGTTCATGAATTTCTAAAAAAAAAAATATTTTCTACCTACCAATTTTCCATTTATGTTTTTAAAGCTAATTCAATAATATTTATCAACCTCGCTTGTTTACCTCCCTTTTTCTCCCTTGCTAAACAGAGCGCATAAAAGGTTCACTCTGTAACGCTGATGAAGAATGTTTCAACACGATGGTCTGCATCCAGTGGTCTTGTGAGTGCACGGCAGACAAGTTCTATAGCAATGTTACCCTGACCTGTCATAACAGTGAGTTGAATTAAAGACGTAAAGGCGTTGATATACATCCAGCCGCCTGGGGCGGAACACACCGGCTCCCCTACTGGCTACGCCATTTTTCGAAAATTGATTTTTTTTTTACAAAGATGGCATAGATTTGTGTTAATAATAGCTGTTAAGGTTTTTGTTTTTATTAATAATAATGTTAGAGATATAGACATCCCTGAGTCCACCCAGCTCTGATGGGTACCTAACTCACGTTAGGGTAAGTAAAAGCGGCTGGGCATAGTGCTGACCACACTATCCTTTCATATGACGAGGTCACAGAAACAATTGAACTCTACTTCACTTGCCCCGTAGACCGTCAGGTTTGAAAGGGAACTTTACTTTTTTATGTTGGAGATTTATGGGGTGTTGTGGTCGGGGTGTAGAGCCCAAGAATGCTAACCTGAAAGTCTCGAGTTCGGGACCCCGGGCAATAGTCCGTAGGATGACCCTGACTTAAGTTAGCGAAATTATAGGCAAATGGACAAAGGCTGACTACAACCTATCTTGACATGCAAAGGTCACAAAAACAGGTAAACTCTACTTCACCTGCCCCATGGACTTCCAAATTCAAAGAGGGTAACTTTTCAATAAAGCTAGGCCTGATAGCGCTCGGCAGGACTTTAATATTGTGCGTGGAGTAAGCATTGCTTAACTCGTGTTAAAAATACTAAACAAATAAGTGTAAAATTAATGGCAGAAATATTGACGTAGTATTGAAAGAGTTGTGCAGTATGAAAGTTTAGTGTAGTTTCGTCTTATCAGTATTTGTTGCATCTTATGTGCTTGAAACTTAGGGAGGACTAACTAAACTTACACTCCAGTCCCCACCCTCAGGTCGTGATTCACCCTCAGCCCCCACCCCCTGGATTTTTATCACCCTCAGCTCCTACCCCCTCGATGTACATCACACTTAGCCCTCACCCCATGAACGTGCGTCACACTTAGCTCCTAACCCCTTGATGTGTATTCCCTTTAGCCCCCCCCCCCAAGTCGTATATCGCCTTCAGCCCACCACCCCCACCCCATGGTCATGTATCAACCTCAGCACCCCCACCCCATGATCATGTATCAACCTCAGCCCCCGTCCCAGGTCGTGTATAACCCTCAGCCCCCCCCCCACCCCCGGTCGTGTATCACCCTTATACCTCCCCTTCTCGACATTATCACATCACGTCTACATTAACATCGCCCTCAGAGTTGGCTCAGGGAGAGATGTGTAACAACTCAGTACCCGGCATGTGCCAGTCTCCCAATCTCGACTGTGTTCCTGATGACGTAGGTGTGTACCGGTGTTTGTCCGAGAACCAGACGAGAATCCCCGAGTGTCCACGAGATCCGGGTCAGTTTTTGAAGGCTGCGGCCATTGTACTGTACTTTTTACTTCAACTCTTTATAAACTTTTAATCAATTTTTATTAGATATGTTAAAGATAAAAGGAGTTTAAGACATTTTCTTAAGGGTGTGAAGAAGTAAAGGGAATGAATGAAATGGGAAAAGTTTTGAAAAAGTGATATTATGTTTATAAAATAAACAATAATGAAGCTTAATTAAAGGCTGCTGATGTGTACTGATCTCATAGCCTGTCTTTACCCATCCCGTTTTCCATTTTGTAGTCGCTCTAATCACAAAAACTGGGTTGATAGGCTAATCCAAAAAAAAAAAAAATTCAAAGTGAATGGACAGTAGTTTATTTATGAATTAATAATATTCGTTGAAAAGTAATTTCAATTTTTTTTTTTACTTATTCTAAAAAAAAAAAAATAAAAAAAAAAAAAATAACTGCGTCTACCCTGGAATGATGGGTACCTGACTCACATTATGGGAAAGTAAAGACTGCTTAGCGTAGTGTTAAATATATAATGAATTTATTTACTAAGGTCATACAAACAGGTAAACTGTACTATTCTGCCCCTTTGATGGCAAGGTGTAGAAATTGTTAAAAATCTTTCTTAGAAGTGTTAATAGGGATCTATATGGTCGAGTCGGTAAAGCTCAAGGTTGCTAAACCTTAAAGTCTCGACAGCTGGTGACAGTAATTCTTCTAGTGGAGACAACTCTAAAATCAAACTACTGCTGCATTGTAATTTGTACTAGGATAGATAAAGGCTGTGGATATAATCCAAAATAAAAAAGCAGGCTGAAATCGGAGTCAACGGCCTATATGGTATATAACAAGTTGACAAGTAATACATAATAGTGTAGGTGGTAATTCTTTCCAACTTTAAAGTTTAAGAGCGAAGGAGAAAAAGAAGTGTTAATAAATGTTTTATTCGCGATATTTATTTATTTAAATATAAAATTTAATTTATTCGCGATATTTATTACTTTAAAAATTAACTTTAATTTTCTTAGGAGAACTAGAAAGTCTCCACATTGAAGAAAAAGGCACCACATTTATCCTTCTAAAGTGGAAGCTGCTAAACCTGGATCAAAACGTCACCATCAGGGTCAACTGGTCATCTGGTGGGATGACCTCTGTAGACGGGGAGCAACTGGCCGGCCCGACGGGTACCAACATCACAGAACTGACCCCTGGTCAGGTGTATAATTTTACCATTCTAGCGTTGCTGGGAGACGGCACACAGAAGGCGGATGTTTTGGTACTGCACAGTTTTGTTGATGCCATGCGTAAGTTGGCTGGGTTGTAAGAAAGAGTGCTTGAGTCTTTAGACATTCTCTACAAATATATATATATATATATATATATATATATATATATATATATATATATATATATATATATATATGTATATATAGATACAATAATTAAGGTAAATTTATATAATGCAAAAAGGTCTATTTTATATATTAAACACAATATACACCCATGAATATGTGTATGACGTATATATTTATATTAATATGTATATATATATATATATATATATATATATATATATATATATATATATATATATATATATATATATATATATATATATATATATATATATATATACATATATATATGTATATATATATATATATATATTACATATATATATGTGTCTTTGTGTACATATCATGTGTGTATATACCATGTAAATCTATTTTATATTTTCATAAAATACCATACATAAATACATCACTTATACTTATGTGTATACAAGTATATACACACACAAACTCATTAATATATATATATATATATATATATATATATATATATACGTTTTTCCTATGATATTCTCGGCTAAATACAGTTTTGTAGCAGTTATTTCGCAATACAGTTCCAGGCACACCTGGAGGAGACAGCTTTAGCATCAGCCATGTCCCGACCCCTTACACCAGTCATATCCTGACCCCACCCCCCAACACCGTCCTAACTCCTCCCTACACCCTAACCTTTCCCCCCTCCCCTGGCGTGGTGGATCACTACCACATCACCCTCACCAGCGCGTCGACCACCAGCTACCACCAGACCACCACCACCCGACTGGACTTGACCGGACTACGGCCGGACACGGCCCACGGTTACTCGGTCGTCGCTTACAACAGACGCGGGGAGTACAGCCGGCCTCTCACTGGGGTCTTTGTCACGGCGCCGGAAACAACGGCATTACCTTTGGGTATTTTTTTAAAATATCAGTTTGTATTTGTGATTATTGAAAAAAACAACAACAAACTAGCTCTTACATACAGGCATCAGAGTTTTAACTGTCAAATGCATTTATTGACTTGAGGGTTACTAATTGTTACATTTTTGTTTCATTAAAAAAGAGGATTCTGGAAACAACTAATTATATATATATATGTATATATATATATATATATATATATATATATATATATATATATATATATATATATATACATATATACATATATATACATATATACATATTTATATATATATATATATATATATATATATATATATATATATATATATATATATATATATATATATATATATATATATATATATATATATATATATATATATATATATATATATATATATATATATATATATATATATATATATATATATGGGGTCATCAATAAATGACGTCACGCTTTTTGAGGATTTTTATCTCCCCCTCATCACACACCGTCAAAAAATTACGGACCCCCCCCTCCCCCTACGAGTGTGACGTTATTTATGACGACCCCTATATGTATAATCATGTGTGTATGGCAGTGTTTGTGTGTTATTTACACACCAACAGAGGCGTAGCGACCCTTCCCGGCGCCCGGGGACAAACTTTCGATTGCACCCCCCTCAAACTTTCGATTTGCACCCCCTTCAAACTTTCGATTTGCATCCCCCCCTCAAACTTTCAGTTTGTTTTTCTAACCCATTTTGGCGCTCCCTAAGGTTGGCGCCCGGTGACATATGTTCCCGCCCCCGTCCCTCGCCACGCCTCTACATTCCAATGTTTTGACCTTCCAGATATATCAGATGATCACATGGACTGGAAAAACGTGTTCATCGTTGGGATCGTGACTTCCGTCATCTTCTGTCTGGCCATCAGCACATGCTGGTTGACGTCATGGGCGCTCGGACGACGTAGGACACGTGACCAACAAAAGTAGGTCGATCAGCATCATCATTTCCTTTGTGTGTGTGTATGTGTGCCCAAGACACATGGGGTCGTTACAGAAAGCTCCCTCCACTTTTGTCGGTCACCGGCATTTTTCTTGGCAGCTCTCCCATGACAGCCCTGCTTCTGCCAGCTGCTTCCCTGCTATGCGCCTCCACGTCTCCCTTGACCTTCCCATCCCTTCCCCAGTAGGTCGTTGGAGATATCACATTTTGTTTAGATACATAATTTACTTTATCGTATTGTCAATATATTTATCAGAGTTTCTTTCAGTCATCTCTTCGGGGGGGGGGGGGGCGAAAAAGTCCACCTCCCCGCCCTCGAACGACATGGAATTTATCTAGAAAACATACACTTTTACCAGTGTCCGCCCCACCCCCCGGAAAATATTGACCGCCCCCCCCCCCCGAAAGTGTCTTCCCCCCCCCCCCCCCCCGGAGAAAAAAGTCTGGAAGAAACACCTATATTTATATGTATAAAAGTATAAATTATCCAGTTTTCAAATATCAAATTATACAGTAACATACTTTCAAGATATGTAGACGTATAAAGTGACGTATTGTAAATACAAGTATGCAATAAAGTAATTTAAGTTCCCTTTTGAAACGGACGGTCCATGGGACAGGTGTAGTTTACCTATTTCAGTGACATCGGTAAATAAAGTGATAGTTCCTACTGAAGCAAATCCAGAAAGAAATGAAAGTTTTAGTGGGAGGTAGCGGGTCATTTAGCGCATAGCGCATAATACTTAATTATACTAAAGAATATTCCCTTCAGTATTACACTTAAGAAGAAAAAGAGGAAGAAGTGTGTTTATCTCATCATATCAACCCAACTCCCCCCCCCCCAACATAACTTTGATTTCTGTGTAGCCTCATAAATATATCACGCCTAAGTTTATCTTTCTATTTCACAATCTTGTTTTACATAACGAAATTGGTAGACAGTTGTAGCAGTAAAAAAAAAACAAATTGTATTTTAGAATGGAGAGCATCCAAAGCGATGAGAAAACATTTTGTAACGAGTTATCTACGCGGTACTTGGAAGTCAAAGACAATGAGTATGACAAACCCTCTCGAACTGACTACGGTGAGTCGATGTTATTCTTTTTATCCTTTAAATCTATTTTCATTTTACGAGCATATTAATACTGTTAACAATATGGCTCTAAGTTATTTTGTATAACACACCAATGTGTTGTCTAATAAATAAATTAAAAAAATTATTTTCAGTATTAAAAAAAAAATTTTTTGCAGACCTAAGTAAAATTTATTCCCAAAATAAAATTGATTCAGTAATAATTTAACTTTGTATTAATTGTTGTATCTGTAATAATTTAAATTACACTACTTCTCTTCTATGATATTACTTGACGTTTCATCAACTTTGTAAACTCTTATAATTCCCCCCCCCCTTTTTTTTTTACATTTTAGAAAACCAAAATGCTTATAAATCCTTTGTACATGATAAAGATTTTTCCCCAGAAAAATGAAAATCTGAAAACGGAAAACTGATCAAACAGTAAAATGTACAAATACAAACAAATTGTACTAATTCTTTTTAATTTTGTAATATTCTGTGAAAAAATGTTTTATTATACTATAGTGTACATGTGTTCAATCTTTGCTAAAAGCTATAAATGCTCGATTTAAAAAAAAAATCGTTGCGAACATTTTTTTGTGCGCTGTTTTCTTTTACGCAGTTTTCGGTTGCGCATGTCTCCAGTCACGATTAATTTTTTGCAAACTACTTTTTTTAGGTGAAGAGAATCTTTACAGTACAACGGCAGGGACTCCGCAGTGTACAGGCAGGCGAACCAAAAGCTTAGCGAGAAATAAACTAGGGGAAGTAAATCACACGATGACCTATAACAACAAAGAAGAGTTATACAATACAGGGGAGAGAAACGAGTATGTGCCACCTGATACAACGTGTAAACAGGAAGAAAACAAAGAAGACAGGGATGATTATTTAGAACCTGTCGTAAAACGCAATCTGATTTTACAAAATAATTCAATCGATAAAGTTTCTCCAAAATTCAAGAACGATAACTCTAAAATACAAGAAAACAAAGGGCAGGTCAATGAATATATTTTACCAGATTTGGACACTTACTTCACGATAACAGATTCGATGGAGAAGAAAACCGACGACTTGATGGATGAGAAAATACAGGAGCAGAACATGAACAGTGACGTTGTGAAAACAGTCTCTTTAGTGTCTGAAATATATTACAACAAAGAGTCCTCGTAAATTGTCCTTGAAACTGAGAGAATCAGGTTGTTGCTTTATAAGAAACTTTAAGAAAAATGAGGTGTTCGTTATGAAGTATCGATGAACGAAGTATACTAATTTTTGTTGTAAAGAGTATACATTACATTTTTTAATATTAAAGTATCGAAAATCCTAACTTTAGTTAACAAATAGATATTAAAAAATCGATTTCATTAAAGTCGCTCAAAAGTGAGCTCCTAATATGATTACACTCGTTAAGTTTTTTTTTCGTGAAAATCCAAAGCAAACTTTCAAATCAAGTGTTATACTACTTACATAAAATGTAATGTTATAGTTTTAGCTTAATTTTAATACATGCCGTCCATATATAAGGCGAAACAGTTTACTTCCTTTTGTTATAATCTGGTAATGAAATGAAATAGACAACGTTACTTTACATTATATTATTTTAAAAAAACATCAAATGGATGTAAAAAATAGTATACTTTACGGTCTTTGTGTTAAAATAAAGTTTTTTTTGTGTTAAAACCTTAGCATTGAAATTTTTTTAGAGAACTGAAATTCCCCCCCCCCCCCCCCCCCCATATCGCTAAGCGGTAATTCATGTATATTGCTTTATACATATTAGAGTTTTAAATATTACTTCCAAGTACGCTATCGGGCCTTTTATATTATAATATATGCTTATAAATATTTTTGATACTTGGTTAATTTATTTTTTATTCATTTATTTTAAGCTTAGTCTGCTTTGTTTATAAATATTATTAAATATTTCGCATATTTCTCATTGTCTCCAGCCGCATACGCAGGGGGAGGATCCCTCTGTAAATTTTTTTACTGTCATAATACCACTGTTACTTACTTAAATCTATTTCTGAATCAGTATATATGCATAATTGTATATGTATGTTCAGAACCATCATCTAAAAACTGACGCTATGTTCACTCCAGCCCTCCCCTCCCCTACTTCACCACCTAAAACGGGACCCAACATTAATATCACACCAAGGTATACGATTGGTAGGATAGACCTAAAGTGACTGATCTGTTAGTACATTTGGGAAAACGCGTAATGTGGTACCAAAATACCTTGCCGCTAGAATAATAGCTTTTGAAACATGTAAAACTCTTTAAATATTATTTTTGCAATTAAAAGTAAAGAGGTGTGTGTGTGTGTGATCCAACCCATACATTATCATTATTTAAAAAAAAAATGATCTTTAAAGAACACAAAAAACAGTAGCGAATTAGAAAATGTGTGTTCTGAACTGTAAGACCAATGTTTTAGTTACATGTAGCCTATTATTTAAAATGTTCCACCTATTAGATTTAGTTAAAATAAAAAACGAAAAGCGTGGTTTTATAACAACTCTGATTTTAAAAACTTACATTATGCTGTAAGATTTTAGCATTTATGATGACAATATATTCAATTTTTGTAAAAACGAATAAAATAAAGTTTTTTTACTTCATACTAAAGAAATTAGTGATGTGTTTTGACATTTACAATTTATTTTTTTTTAATTAAGAGTGATAATTGTTTTACTTAAACGGCCAAAACTGTGTGTTTTTGTTTCTTATTTCTTCATAGTACTTTCAATTTAGTTTACATCATAGCGAAGCAATTGCACACAGCTAGTATATATATATATACATATATATATATATATATATATATATATATATATATATATATATATATATATATATATATATATATATATATATATATATATATAATGTGAATCCCCTTCATGAGACGATCCTGGCTACGCCATGATTGTCTCCCTTGGGTCATAAAGTAGATGTTACAACTATCACACCGCGGAAATCATCAAAAGAATTAATTGAACTGTTGGACCAATGAACATAATTTTTTTATGAATAATCGAGTCACGCAACATCAGACATATGTCGGGGAATGTCTTCCTTGGTTAGCCCGCCCAAACTGCATGTGCATATTTGATGTTAAGTTCAACATAATTTATGTGTTCATTGGGGTTTGCACATTTTTTACAAGCTTTTATTTAACTCACTTCATCTGTCGTCGCCAGTCTGTCGTCAGTCTAGATCAAAACGCAGGAGTGAAAATTCGGAAACTTCTACTTGAACGATACGATTCACATTTGACACGTGGGTCAAGACATGAAGACAATGCAATCTGAAACTAAATTTGACTTAATTGGATGCCTAATTAATTTTTTATGAATTAATACAAATTTGGACCGAATTAGTAGGCATGTCTAGCCAACCACACCACACGCGTCATCACCTTCAATAGCTGCGCCATCACGTTCAATGGCTGCGTTCAAAAACCATTGCGCGCCTACTGAACGTGATGTTCAGTAGGCGCGCAATGGTTTTTAGTCATGTAACTCTATTGTAAATAAAACATGTAAAGTACTGAAAAAAAAATTCATAAATAAAAAAAAAATTCATAAAAAAACGTTTTAATAACAAGCTTTTATGTAATGATGCACTAAAAAGTAGAAAATAAATTATAGACTACTATTTAAATAACTATAAAGAAAAGCGTGGGTCACTTTAGTATCTATTGGATACCTTTACTAATGTTAAGGAAGACACCCACGCTTTTCTTTATAGTTATTTAAATAGTAGTCTATAATTTATTTTCTACTTTTTAGTGCATCATTACATAAAAGCTTGTTATTAAAACGTTTTTTTATGAATTTTTTTTTTAGTACTTTACATGTTTTATTTACAATAGAGTTACATGACTAAAAACCATTGCGCGCCTACTGAACATCACGTTCAGTAGGCGCGCAATGGTTTTTGAACGCAGCCATTACGTGGTCGTGATGGCGCAGCTATTGATGACGCGTGTGGTGTGGTTGGCTAGACATGCCTACTAATTCGGTCCAAATTTTAATTAATTCATAAAAAATCAATTAGGCATCCAATTAAGTCAAATTTAGTTTCAGATTGCATTGTCTTCATGTCTTGACCCACGTGCCAACTGTGAATCGTGTCGGTCAAGTAGAACTGTCCGAATTTTCACTCCTGCGTTTCCGTCAAGACAGACTTACGACAGACAGAGGAAGTGAGTTAAATAAAAGCTTGTAATAAAAAAACGTTTTAATAACAAGCTTTTATGTAATAATGCACTAAAAAGTAGAAAATAAATTATAGACTATACTATAGACTACTTAACATTAGTAAAGGTATCCAATAGATACTAAAGTGACCCACGCTTTTCTTTATAGTTATTTAAATAGTAGTCTATAATTTATTTTCTACTTTTTAGTGCATTATTACATAAAAGCTTGTTATTAAAACGTTTTTTATGAATTTTTTTTATAAAGCACACATTTCTCAATAGCCCACAAATAACAGGCATTATAACTAATCTCAATCCCAACCTAATAACGAAAGTGTTAATTTCACGGTCAAACGTTGCATATTTATTAAATGAAAATATAACTTCAAACTTATTCGAAGATTAAAATTGTCGTCGGTTGTCGAACACATCACCATGATTCTGTGTAAAGTTCCCAATTCGAACCCGACGGTCCACGGGGCAAGTAAAGAAGAGTTCATCTGTTTCTGTGATCTCGGCAAATGAAGTGGTGAGCACTAATGTGCACTCTCAGCCGCCTCTACTTTCTCTGACGTGAGTTATGTACCCATCAGAACTGAGTGGACTAAGGGACCGCTAAGCCACGGTGTTCCTTTATGAAACTGTGTTGGTCTACTATACTGTGAATGGAGTAAAGTTTGGGACTGATTAATCAAGAGATACTTTTTAATCTAGCGATAAATATCCATAAAACAGAAAACGTTCACAACTGAAGCATGAACTACATTTTAGGCGGTTCAAACTTTTCTTATTACACGGTTCATACTTTTCTTCTTTTATTGGCTCATACTTTTCTTATTACATTAGCTCATACTTTTCTTCTTACATCGGCTCATACTTTTCTTCTTACATCCGCTCATACTTTGTTCTTATACCATCGAATGCCAAAGCGGATATACAATAATAATGACGTCATTGATAATTGATAAAAAGACACTAACATTATCACCGAATTTATTTGTCATTCATGAAAGTATTTGTTTAATTATTAAAAGACAAATAAGAATAACATAATTACGTATGTAAAAAATGCATAAAAATCGTTTTAATAACAAGCTTTTATGTAATAATGCCACAAAGGAGAAAATAAAGGAGTTTCAGAAATATAAAAAAAAACAACGAATTAAATAACTAAAAAGACAAACGTGGGTCGCTATATTATTTAATGAATATCTTTAGTAGAATTTAAGAAGCTACCCACGCTTCTATGTTTAGCTATTAAATAGTTCATTATTATATACTTTTAAATAATCTTTTACTATCTCCTTTTTAGTTCATTATTATATAAAATCGTGTTATTCTAACGTTTTTATGCATTTTATTTTCAGTAATTTAACATTTTCAATACAATAGTGTTGCATGTCTAAAAACTATTGCGCAATAGATTAATATGAAAAATTTGCGTACCATAGAGCGGTAAATAGTACTTTATATAGAACATTTATAATAATTCATACAAACTTAGTTAGGCGTCCAATTAAGTTTCATTTGATGTCAGATTGCATTGAAATCGGGTCGTGACCCACGTGCCAAGTTTAAAACGAATTGGTCAGTTAAAAGTGATTGAGAGCTTCAAACTTTTCAGACAACTGAAACAATCAATTTAGTATAAATTTATATTTCCAAAAAAAAATTATGATTTGATGACAGTTAATGAGATACCCATCCGTCCATCCATCCGTCCATCCGTCCGTCCATCCATCCATCCATCCATCCATCCGTCCGTCCATCCATCCATCCGTCCATCCATCCATCCGTCCATCTATCCATCCGTCCATCCATCCGTCCGTCCATCCATCCATCCATCCATCCGTCCGTCTATCCATCCGTCCATCCGTCTATCCGTCCATCCATCCATCCATCCATCTATCCATCCATCCATCCGTCCATCCGTCCATCCGTCCATCCGTCCATCCGTCCATCCGTCCATCCGTCCATAAGTCCATCCGTCCATCCGTCCATCCGTCCATCCGTCCATCCGTCCATCCGTCCATAAGTCCATTCGTCCGTCAGTCAGTCCGTCCGTCCGTCCATCCATCCGTCCATCCATCCATCCATCCATCCATCCATCCATCCATCCATCCGTCCATCCATCCATCCATCCATCAATCAATCCATCCATCCATCCGTCCGAGATTTTACGCAGGTTAAAAAAAAATTAGAAATTAAAGTAATCATGAAGGAGGCCTCTTGGGCGTTCGCACTAAAACGTTTACTGAAAATTTTACGGTAGTTCGAAAGTCAAGACCTTGAGCAGGCCTGTATTTGCTGGAACGACTCACGTATTAGTGAAAATGATTGTATGTTTCTATCCTATTTTTTAGGATCATCTAGTGATTACATTTACGTAGCAAAAATGGGGACTATGGATGTAGTCAGGAAATATTTATGACTTTCTCACTAACTCATGAGCACCTCCAACAAAGTAATGTGAACTCTAATCTTGACATGTAGCCTTCACTGTTTTTTTTGTAACTTGAGCTACAGCGTAGACACTTTCATTTAAGCAAGACAGACCACAGCTCCTCAACTTTATCTATCTACCTAACTGTCTGTCTGTCTGTCTATTTATCTATCTAGCTATCTACCTATCGAATCTAGACTGTCTGTGTATCTATGTACAAAAATCAGCAAGAAATTAAAGAAGTTTAAATCGTACACGGACTTCATGTTGGTTCATTGTTGGTTCAGTGTCGACCCGTCCTCATCTCGCACCACAACAATCACAACAATCACAACAATCACAACAATCACAACAATCACAACAATCACAACAATCACAACAATCACAACAATCACAACAATCACAACAATCACAACAATCACAACAATCACAACAATCACAATAATCATAACAATCACAACAATCACAACAATCACAACAATCACAACAATCACAACAATCACAACAATCACAACAATCACAACAATCACAACAATCACAACAATCACAACAATCACAACAATCACAACAATCACAACAATCACAACAATCACAACAATCACAACAATCACAATAATCATAACAATCACAACAATCACAACAATCACAACAATCACAACAATCACAACAATCACAACAATCACAACAATCACAACAATCACAACAATCACAACAATCACAACAATCACAACAATCACAGCAATCACAACAATCACACCAATCACACCAATCACACCAATCACACCAATCACAACAATCACACCAATCACACCAATCACACCAATCGCACCAATCACACCAATCACACCAATCACAACAATCACAACAATCACAACAATCACCATCCTGATAACATTAGTGTTAACTTTACGGTCGTGACAGAATATGCAACTTTCAACTTATTCGAATACTATAACTGTCGAAAACTTAACCATGTGTAAAGTTCTCTATTCGAACCTAACTGCAAACGAAGCAAATTATGTAAGCCTACAGTTCACCTGTTTCTGTGACCTTGCCATATGAAGGGACAGTGAATTAAGCACTATGTCCAGTTGACCTTTTTCCCTTAACGCAAATTAGGTACCCATCAGAGCTTGTTCGACTCAGTGACCGCCAAGAGATACTTTTGAGTCTAACGATAATAGTCCATTAAATAGAAAATGTTCACAACTGATGCATGCACTCCATTTTAGACGACTCAAAATGTATTTATTACACCGGCTCTTATATTTTTTCTTACACGGTTCATACTTTTCTTCTTACACGGTTCATACTTTTCTTCTTACACGCTTCATACTTTTCTTCTTACACGGTGCATACTTTTTTTCTTACACGGTTCACACTTTTCTTTTTACACGGTTCATACTTTTCTTCTTACACGGTTCATACTTTTCTTCTTACACGGTTCATACTTTTCTTCTTACACGGTTCATTCTTTTCTTCTTACACGGTTCATACTTTTCTTCTTACACGGTTCATACTTTTCTTCTTACAAAATTAGTTAGGCGTCCAATTAAGTTTCATTTGATGTCAGATTGCATTGAAATCGGGTCGTGACCCACGTGCCAAGTTTAAAACGAATTGGTCAGTTAAAAGTGATTGAGAGCTTCAAACTTTTCAGACAAATGACTGAGTAGTGATTTAAAACAATCGATGTAGTATAAATTTATATTTCCAAAAAAAAATAATTATGATTTGATGACAGTTAATGAGATACCCATCCGTCCATACTTTTCTACTTACACGGTTCATTCTTTTCTACTTACACGGTTCATTCTTTTCTACTTACACGGTTCATTCTTTTCTACTTACACGGTTCATTCTTTTCTACTTACACGGTTCATTCTTTTCTACTTACACGGTTCATTCTTTTCTACTTACACGGTTCATACTTTTCTACTTACACGGTTCATTCTTTTCTACTAACACGGTTCATACTTTTCTACTTACACGGTTCATTCTTTTCTACTTACACGGTTCATTCTTTTCTCCTTACACGGTTCATACTTTTCTACTTACACGGTTCATTCTTTTCTACTTACACGGTTCATACTTTTCTACTTACACGGTTCATTCTTTTCTACTTACACGGTTCATACTTTTCTACTTACACGGTTCATTCTTTTCTACTTACACGGTTCATTCTTTTCTCCTTACACGGTTCATACTTTTCTACTTACACGGTTCATTCTTTTCTCCTTACACGGTTCATTCTTTTCTACTTACACGGTTCATACTTTTCTACTTACACGGTTCATTCTTTTCTACTTACACGGTTCATTCTTTTCTCCTTACACGGTTCATACTTTTCTACTTACACGGTTCATTCTTTTCTCCTTACACGGTTCATACTTTTCTTCTTTCACGGTTCATACTTTTCTTCTTCCATTGTTCATACTTTTCTTCTTACATGCTTCATACTTTTCTTCTTCCATTGTTCATACTTTTCTTCTTACATGCTTCATACTTTTCTTCTTACACGGTTTATACTTTTCTTCTTACATCGGTTGATAAGTTGTTGTTTTTTTTTTGTCAGCTAGTGACAAGACCAAAACTCCTTGGTTTTACTTCCCATTCAAAACATCTTGTTACACGAAAAAAAAAATGATTTAAAAACTGCCAGGACAAACTATCTAAACATGACTTGGGCTTGTTAACAGAACGTGTTGCAGTAAGTCAGTGTTCAACTCATCGTACATGCAATCATCGCCCCCATCTAAACAGCGATGATGAAAGCGATAATAAAAACACGCCGATCGATTAGAAATCGTGTTTAATTTTTACATACGAGACAACCGCGACCTGAGAATTTGAATTGCTAATTTGGTCTTTGTCCGACTTGAACTAATAAGTTGACTACGCGTTTTGTCTACTGACGATGAATGCTAATCACTGGCGTGTTTGTGGGGTGAAGAAGTCTTCAATAAAGTTACTGGGATAACGTTTTGATGGTTGTTTAAATGGTTTGTTTACTGTGGGTGTTGTGATGTTCATCATGAGGATAATGATGGGGATTAGTGTTTGGATATTTTCTTTATGTGGTAGGTTTCCAACTAATATACGTCGCTCAAATCTAGTCTTGAAGTGAAACACTTTAAAAAAATATTGAATTTACTGAGAGTGACTAAATTTGGCTCTGCTTAAACATGTTTATTGTAAGTATCTAGAATTGAATTACTGCAAGGGATGGACAAAATTATGGCCTAATTTGTTGTATGAGCCGGAGTAGTCGGACGGTAGAGCGTACGACTGCTAACCCGAAGGTCTTGAGTTCGAATACCAGACTCGTGACCGCATAGCTCTGATGGGTACCTGATTCATGTTAAAAAAATAGAATTGCCAACGGTTAAAAGTCACGGGGATCTCTACTTCATCTACACAATTTAATGATTGCTCATAATGACGATTCACTTTTTAGAGTTGTACATCTCTTTATCAATTTTCACACATTGTCATAAAAAAATCAAACTTAGTCCCTTATAATAACGAAACAGTTCACCCACCCTCATTATTTCAAAATAATTTCAATTGTGATTTATTCCT
>NW_026733587.1:45000-66175 GCF_028476545.2 Physella acuta
TGTTTTGTGCGAAAAATCTGTATGTTTTTATATGAATAAATATTATTTCACATTTAAAACTATTTTTTTAAATAAAAAAAATTTAAACTTATTTACCTAATCGTTATCAAATACCAAATATTGAAATAAAAATGTTAGTGGCTCTTTAAAAAGTGGAAAATTTGTAAAATGTAACTTTTGGCTCTTCAGTCTCAAAAGTTTGCCGACCCCTGCCCTTACTGTTACTCTTCAGAGCCTGTCCTCTGTCCGATATTTCTTCGGTTATTTCCCTTAGAACCACAAACCGTCGAAAGTGGCTTATTCTATACACGAGCTGCCTCGCGACGTTGCATACGCCGCTATCTAGTTGTTTTATTTTCTACTTATCAACAATTCATAATTTGTGAATTCGACACTACACCACCCCCCAACCCCACCCCGCCCAGTGAAAACAGCCGTTTACAGACGACAATGAAAATTTCTCCACTTAGTTTCAAATCTTTTAAAAACTAAATTATCTGCCCCTAATAGCCGTCACTTATTCGAACCGACTCTACTATTGTAAACATTCGGGGTGACCCATAGCTCACCTGACAGGTGGGGATGAAGGTGGTGGCTATGCTGCGTGGTGTCTCGTATGGTCCCCATGAAGAGAATTATATACACGAGCCGACCCGCGGCGAATCAACCGCCGCTATTTAGTTGTTTTATTTTCTACTTTTCAGTAATTCATAATTTGTGAATTCGACAGTACCAATGTTGCCACTGAAAATATTTGCTTTAAAATACTAAAACCCTCCTTTCTCCAACCTCTCCCCCCCCCCCCCCCCCGTGAAAGCAGCTTCCCCTTAGTAGCCTCCACAAAGTTTAAAATCGTTTCAAACTAAATTATCTGCCCCTAACAACCGTCACTAAACCCGGCTCTACGATTGTAAACATTTAGCGTGAGCCACAGCTCACCAGACCATGTGGGGGTGGAGGTGGTAGCTATATGCTTAGAGAGGGGACTGCTAGGCGCGCTTACAGCTTGGTTTTTTCTAACGTCTCCAAGAAGAGAATTATATATATATATATATATATATATATATATATATATATATATATATATATATATATATATATATATATATATATATAAACTCCAAAACCACCAACAATCAACAGCAACAGGTCCTGGAGATGAGAGAGTGGTTCCGAGCTTTCAAAGAACAGAACACAACCATCCGTGACTACAGACGCTACTTCCGGCCAGTTCTGTGTGCCCTAGAGGGGGGCTGGACGCTGTCCAGGGACATTGAGGAACCGTTCCCTAGCGACAGGCACCACCTGGATGCTACCAGTTGGGAGGAACTTGAGGAGAAGGTGTGCATCTATTATAATACATGTTTACTACTCTATTCATGGTTATTTTAATTAGTAATTACTTGTAAGGTGTGTATCTATTAGAATACATGTTTACTACTCTATTCTTGGTTATTTTAATTAGTAATTACTTGTAAGGTGTGTATCTATTAGAATACATGGTTACTACTCTATTCTTGGTTATTTTAATTAGTAATTACTTGTAAGGTGTGTATCTATTATAATACATGTTTACTACTCTATTCGTGATTATTTTAATTAGTAATTACTTGTAAGGTGTGTATCTATTATAATACATGTTTACTACTCTATTCATGGTTATTTTAATAAGTAATTACTTGTAATATTCTGTCATTGCGCCGTTTAAATAAGTGTTTATTTTAAAGTAAAGGTTATTCTTTAGACCTAACGATTCATTGGGCAGATGAAGTAGAGTTCATATGTTTCTCGGCCTCGGGATATAAAGGGATAATGTGGTCAGCCCTATGCCCAACCGCCTTTACTTTCCCTAACGTAAGTTAGGTACCCATCAGAGTTGGGTGGACTATGGGACGTTACACTAAAACCTGAACCCGGATTCGAACTCGAAACTATCGGGTTAACAGTCTAGCGCTCCACCGCTAGGCCACGCCGTCAAATTAAGTGTTTAATACTTTATCCATTTCAATAGGCAATTACCAGTACTAATGATTGTGCCATGGTAATAAGTGTTTACTACTTGCTCCATGGCCATTTTAATAAGCTGTTACTTGTACTAGCTGTCATTGTATTTACTATTCTATATATGTCCATTTTAATAAGCAATTGCATGTACTAGTAGTTGCACCATTTATAAACAAAATTTACTAAACAAACGTGAAAAAAGTTGACAGATGATACAATTTTGCTTGTAGTTTTTGGATTAGTAATTATTTGTATAGGACTACATATTTGCGGTTAATACGCAAAGATTTTTTTCTTTTCATTACTTGGTTACTTCCCTCATATTAATCCGGGACATTTCCCTTTATAATCTCCATGGGCATTTACCTCAAATTATGCTCTCATAATTTGGTAATTTCTCTCAGAGGAAATCTGGTCATTTCCCTGTGTGTTCTTCTCATAACATGGTGATTTCCCTCATATTGTTTTCATGACATGGTCTTTTGCCTCAAATTGGGTTCTCATAAACAAGTTATTTCTCTCAGATTAAACCTAGTCATTTTCCGCTAACCTTAATTTATAACTTAGTCATTTCCCACTTATTATGTTCTCATAAAATGGTCATTTCCCTCATATTCTGTTTCGATTATCAGGTCAATTATATTAGATAATATTCTCATAACATGGTCATTTCTCTCAAATCAAACCTGGTAATTTCCATCTGTATTCTCACGATAATTGGTCATTTCCCCTAGATTGTCTTCTTCTAACTTGGTCATTTCCCTCAGATTGTATTTTCATAACTTGGTCATTTCCCTCAGATTGTCTTCTCATAACTTGGTCATTTCACTCAGATTGTCTTCCCCTAACTTGGTCATTTCCCTCAGATTGTCTTCTCATAACTTGGTCATTTCCCTTAGATTGTCTTCTCATAACTTGGTCATTTCCCTCAGATTGTCTTCTCATAACTTGGTCATTTCACTCAGATTGTCTTCTCATAACTTGGTCATTTCACTCAGATTGTCTTCTCATAACTTGGTCATTTCACTCAGATTGTCTTCCCCTAACTTGGTCATTTCCCTCAGATTGTCTTCTCATAACTTGGTCATTTCCCTCAGATTGTCTTCTCATAACTTGGTCATTTCCCTCAGATTGTCTTCTCATAACTTGGTCATTTCCCTCAGATTGTCTTCCCTAACTTGGTCATTTCCTTCAGATTGTCTTCCCCTAATTTTGTCATTTCCCTCCGATTGTCTTCTCATAACTTGGTCATTTCCCTCAGATTGTCTTCTCATAACTTGGTCATTTCCCTCAGATTGTCTTCCCCTAATTTTGTCATTTCCCTCAGATTGTCTTCTCCTAACCTGGTCATTTCCCTCATATTGTCTTCTCCTAACTTGGTCATTTCTCTCAGATTGTCTTCTCATAACTTGGTCATTTCCCTCAGATTGTCTTCTCCTAACTTGGTCATTTCTCTCAGATTGTCTTCTCATAACTTGGTCATTTCCCTCAGATTGTCTTCCCTAACTTGGTCATTTCCTTCAGATTGTCTTCCCCTAATTTTGTCATTTCCCTCCGATTGTCTTCTCATAACTTGGTCATTTCCCTCAGATTGTCTTCTCATAACTTGGTCATTTCCCTCAGATTGTCTTCCCCTAATTTTGTCATTTCCCTCAGATTGTCTTCTCCTAACCTGGTCATTTCCCTCATATTGTCTTCTCCTAACTTGGTCATTTCTCTCAGATTGTCTTCTCATAACTTGGTCATTTCCCTCAGATTGTCTTCTCCTAACTTGGTCATTTCTCTCAGATTGTCTTCTCATAACTTGGTCATTTCCCTCAGATTGTCTTCCCCTAATTTTGTCATTTCCCTCAGATTGTCTTCTCATAACTTGGTCATTTCCCTCAGATTGTCTTCTCCTAACTTGGTCATTTCTCTCAGATTGTCTTCTCATAACTTGGTCATTTCCCTCAGATTGTCTTCCCCTAATTTTGTCATTTCCCTCAGATTGTCTTCTCCTAACCTGGTCATTTCCCTCATATTGTCTTCTCCTAACTTGGTCATTTCTCTCAGATTGTCTTCTCATAACTTGGTCATTTCCCTCAGATTGTCTTCTCCTAACTTGGTCATTTCTCTCAGATTGTCTTCTCATAACTTGGTCATTTCCCTCAGATTGTCTTCCCCTAATTTTGTCATTTCCCTCAGATTGTCTTCTCCTAACCTGGTCATTTCCCTCAGATTGTCTTCTCATAACTTGGTCATTTCCCTCAGATTGTCTTCTCATAACTTGGTCATTTCCCTCAGATTGTCTTCTCATAACTTGGTCATTTCACTCAGATTGTCTTCCCCTAACTTGGTCATTTCCCTCAGATTGTCTTCTCATAACTTGGTCATTTCCCTCAGATTGTCTTCTCATAACTTGGTCATTTCCCTCCGATTGTCTTCTCATAACTTGGTCATTTCCCTCCGGTTGTCTTCTCATAACTTGGTCATTTCCCTCAGATTGTCTTCATAACTTGGTCATTTCACTCAGATTGTCTTCCCCTAACTTGGTCATTTCCCTCAGATTGTCTTCTCATAACTTGGTCATTTCCCTCCGATTGTCTTCTCAAAACTTGGTCATTTCCCTCAGATTGTCTTCTCATAACTTGGTCATTTCCTTCAGATTGTCTTCTCCTCCTACAACGGCGGCAAACACAACTCCGAAGACCTTGCCTACTTGCCGACCAAGTTGTACGGCCTGGACCACGGGTCACCACAACTTGCTCAATGGAACTACCGCATCATCTGCCACCCTCTAAGGTAAACATCTGCACGTGTAACGTTATGGTTCATGTACTCATCTTCTACAATCGCCAGAAGAACAAGATCGTATTGAGTTACAATGGTAGGCCTGTATATGTTCGGGTTAAAATCAACATTTTGTTAGGACCCGGATATAACGAAGTGTACGGGTATGTTTTTAAAATATTGGTTTAATACACCTTGCAAGAATTTAGAGAAGAAGACATACCTTGGACGGGAAAGGTATGCAATCAAGAACAGTGCATCAGATGTAGACCCAGCCAAAACTGTATTAAGACAGTTAAAAATACTTGTGAGAAGTATGATCCAGAGGCGTAGCGACCCTTCCCGGCGCCCGGGGACATACTTTCAATTTGGCGCCCCCTTGGGAGCAAATTTTCGATTTGCACCCCCCCTCGAACTTTTCATTTGCACCCCCCCCCCCTCAAACTTTCGATTTGCACCCCCCCCCCCCTCGAACTTTTCATTTGCAACCCCACCTCAAACTTTCGATTTGCACCCCCCCTCGAACTTTTCATTTGCACCCCCCCCCTCAAACTTTCAATTTGGCGCCCCCCCTAAGGTCGGCGCCCGGGGACATATGTCCCCCCCCGCCCCCCCCTCGCTACGCTACTGGTATGATCATAAAGTTCCCATCGCAGTTTATTGCTCTAGTCAGGAGGAAACGTAAATTCAAAGTTTGTTTATAAATTCCATCAGCATTAATCTGCCCAGCTCATTGTTTCAATTCTACAAACAGCATCAACCTACCCACACCTACCAACATCAACCCACCCACACCCACAGCATCAACCTACCCACATCCACAGCATCAACCTACCCACACTCACAACATCAACCTACCCACACCCTCAGCATCAACCTACCAAGACCCACCAACATCAACCCACCCACACCCTCAGCATCAACCTACCCACACTCACAACATCAACCTACCCACACCCTCAGCATCAACCTACCTACACCCATCAACATCAACCCACCCAAACCCTCAGCATCAACCCTCCCACACCATCAGCATCAAAGCACCCACACCATCAGCATTAACCTACCCACACCCACAGCATCAACCTACCCACACCCACAGCATCAACCTACCCACACCCACAGTATCAACCTACCCACACCCAGAACATCAACCTATCCACACCCACAACATCAACCTACCAACACCAACAACATCAACTTACCCACACCCACAGCATCAACCTACCCACACCCTCAGCATCAGCATCAACCTACCGACACCCACAGCATCAACCTACCCACACCCACAGCACCAACCTACCCACACCCACAGCACCAACCTAGCCAAACCCACAGTATCAACCTACCCACACCCTCAGCATCAACCTAGCCACACCCACAGCATCAACTTACCCACATTCACAGCATCAACCAAGCCACACCCACAGCATCAACCTGCCCACACCCACAGCATCCACCTACTCACACCCACAACATCAACCTTCCCACAACATCAAACTACCCACAGCATCAATCTACCCACACCCACAGCATCAACCTGCCCACACACACTGCATCAACCTACCCACACCCACAGCATCCAAAACCAACACCCACAACATCAAACTACCCACACCCTCAGCATTAACCTACCCACAACATCAAACTACCCACAGCATCAACCTACCCACACCCACAACATCAACCTACCCACACCCTCAGCAGTAACCTTCCCACAACATCAACCTACCCACACCCACAGCATCAACCTACCCACACCCACAGCATCCAAAACCAACACCCACAGCATCAACCTACCCACACCCACAGAATCAAACTACCTATAGCATCAACCTACCCACACCCACAGCATAAACCTACCCACACCCACAGCATCAATCTACCCACACCCACAGCATCAACCTACCCACACCCACAGCATCCAAAACCAAAACCCACAGCATCAACCTACCCACACCCACAGAATCAAACTACCCACACCCACAGCATCCAAAACCAACACCCACAGCATCAACCTACCCACACCCACAGAATCAAACTACCTATAGCATCAACCTACCCACACCCACAGCATCAACCTACCCACACCCACAGCATCAACCTACCCACACCCACAGCATCAACCCGGCCACACCCACAGCATTAACCTACCCACACCCACAGCATCAACCTACCCACCACTTTGTATACATTCTACCCTCAGCATCAACCTACCCACACCCACAGCATCAACCTACCCACACCCACAGCATCAACCTACCCACACCCACAGCATCAACCTACCCACACCCACAGCATCAACCTACCCACCACTTTGGTTACATTCTACCCTCAGCATCAACCTACACACACTCACAGCATCAACCTACCCACCTTACTAAATTCTCCCAACAGCATAAACCTACCCACACCATCAACCTACCCACCACTTTGTATACATTCTACCCTTAGCATCAACCTACCCACTTCCCTATTTAAACTTAACGATGACTTGGCGAAAAGATTGGCCACAAGTTTAAAGTTGGAGAGTCTCAAAAACTCGAGGGCAGCAAGGTTTACGATCAACGAATTCGGTATAGACGGGTAGGTAAAAAGATATAATGTTGTCAATACTTATCTAACCAGTGGTGTAGCGAGGTCGGGTGTCACCCAGTGCGGCACTTAATGTTGTCACCCCCCCCCCCCCCCCCCACAGAGGAATAGCGACCCTTCTCGGGGACAAACTTTCGATTTGCACCCCCCCCCCCTCAAACTTTCGATTTCCACCCCCCGCCCTCAAGTTTTTCTCTGTGTCACCCCCCTAAATGGTGTCACTTGGTGCGGTCCGCACCCCCCCCCCCTCGCTACGCCTCTGAATGTAACTATTAAAAAATACCCTTTTTAAACAAAAAGTAAATGTATAATTTTATCTACAAAATGATGCTTTAACCTTTGTGAATTCAAGTTTAGATTACCTACCCTTGATGCCTATTTTTTCAAAACAAAAGCCACCCTACCCCAAAGTAAATAATCTAACCTAAATAAATATAATGCGACTACATGACTAGCGTTATCATGACCTAGATTTACGATTAAAAACTTGGATTCTGAAAAACAACGAAATAAATAGAGAATTTTATCGACCGCTGGGAGCGTCGTTACGGTCTTAAAGAGTTATTGAGATAATTAGTAAATAAATTCATTACAATTGCAGGAAATTAAAAAAATTGTGAATGAAATAGGAATGTTTTATATTTAAAAATGTAATGCAAATTAATGAAAAACTTATTCTAAGCAAAATCATTTTGGAATCATTTAGAAAAAATAAACTTTCCAACAGCAAATTTGAAGACTTGATTTGATGTTTGTCATTGTTTTTCTACGACGCTACAAACGACAGGTACACAAAGTATTCCTTGCTGGACCTCATGATGTCTGAGTTGCCAGGATTGGACAATTACCTGGCCAACATCACGGACAACACGTACGGCAATCTGGCAACTGATGTGTTCAGCAAGGGGAAGAAAGAGCTCAACGCTGGATTCTACCACCGCTGGTTTCAATACAGCGCTAAAGGGGCGATGGGTGAAAATGTTAGTAGGCTTAGGGGGCAGTGGCGTAGCGAGGTCGGGTGTCACCCGGTGCGGCACTTAATGTTTTCACCCCCCAGAGGCGTAGCGACCCTTCCCGGCGCCCGGGGACAAATTTTCAATTTTCGATTTGCACCCCCCCCTTAAACTTTCGATTTATACCCCCCCCCCCCCCCCCCGCCCCCCTCCAACCTTGTCGGAATTTGTCAAATTTGCTCTTAAAAGACTATTTAAAACTCGAATTAATCACTTAATTAAGTGGACTTATCATTTTTCTCTATATATTTTGCTATTTTTTGCCTTGGTGTCACCCCCTTAAATGGTGTCACCTGGTGCAGTCCGCACCCCCCCTCTCTACGCCACTGTTAGGGGGTCGTCCATAAATGACGTTATGCTCGTAGGGGGGGGGGTGGGGGTCCGTACTTTTGTGATGGTGTGTGATGAAGGGGGAGTGGGGTTCAGATGGTGTAACGTCACACTTTTGCATTATAAAAGAGCAGTGTTAGGAAACGAATTTTAGCTGTTATTTGGCGTTTTAGAAAACTGTTTTAATAAGTTGTAATAGGAATGGATTAAAGTACTTTATGTTGATAGAGTTCAGACTAGATTTTGGAAAAATATCGTATTCTAAGAAATATTCAACTGCATTTTTGAGGGAGTGGGGTTTAGGCTGAGATGTGACGTCATTTTAGGGGGGAGGGGGGGGGTCTGGCGTTTTGTGACGATATGTGACGGAGGAGAGCGGGGGAGGTAAAAATCGTCAAAAAAAGCGTGACGTTATTTATGGATGACCCCTTTGAAAATACATGTTTAATTTTGTAGTGTTTTCAAATGCTATTTATGTTTGAAAAAAAATCGTTAATAATATTTATATGCTTAGATAATCAGATGCACTTTACTTCATCTGCACTATTGTATTCAAAGGTGAATCACCGTGGCTTCAACGACGAGACTTTGTGGGTTGCCATGACAACCCAGCCCAACATCATGCCGATATCAACCAACTACTGTAGGGGACAAGCCTGTGAGCTGATAACACAAAGGTTGGTTTTACTTTCCTTTTTTTACTTTCTCGTATATACGAAGTATAAAGTCTTGTAATTGTGCAAAAAAAAATCGAGATTTTTACAAATCTCGGAGTTTTACAACTCACTGATACGGAAAAACAGAATTTTGCAATCTTGTCCGTATGTCTGTGTGTCTGTCTGTGTGTGTGTCAGTCTGTGTGTAAACACGATAACGTGAGTACCGTTACAGCTAGGTTGATGAAATTTCATATATAAGTATTTTATCAAAATCGTAGATCCGTATCAACTTTTGAGCGATTCCCGACAACCGGAAGTGGTACTTCTTCTACTTTGAATTTTTCAAAAGCCTATAACTTGAGTACTATTTCAGATAGATAAATGAAATTTCACATGTAAGTAAAAGATCTAATTCTCTACCATCTGTCAAATTTTGAGTTATTTCCGTTGACCGGAAGTACTAGTTTACGCTATTTCCGATTTCTCAAAAAACTAATGTAAATTTATAAAGTACTAATAATATTGCGCACTATTATGCACATTTTGTTTTGGCGTTCGCTTGGTGCGCAATTCTTTTTTCTATGAGATTCTATTCTATTTTTAAAAGTTTAAGTAATTAAAAATCATATCTATATTCCGAGTTATATAAGAATATTCGAGAAAGTTTAGGGGAGATCACTCCCGGTTTATTTTCTTCCGTTTTTGTAAATATAAGTGTTCCGGTATTTTGTTTTCACGCTTCCCAATTTATCTTTCTGTTACTAAAAGACCGAAAACATAGAAGTCTGGAAACATACTATAGGCATTTTAATGTAAAACTAGTCAAAATCTTTCACTTAGACAATTTTTTCTAAAAGATGATAGAACTAGAAATAACGATTGCAGACATCGATGTTAGTTTTCAATTGATGGCAGTTTATAAAGACGAGATTTTTGTCACGAGAAAAGTTTTTTTTTTTTTAAACTCATGCATCATCATGTTCAAAATATGTTTAGTAGCCTAACAACACAAACTGCGCACACACACACACACACTCACACACATTCACACATACAATCGCAGACACACACAGTGTATATATGTATATATATATATATATATATATATATATATATATATATATATATATATATATATATATATATATATATATATATATATATATATATATATATATATAAACATATATATATATATATATGTATTTTATATATAATCTCTCTCTTGATAATAATATATATATAATATGTATAATATATATATATATGTTTGTATATGTATATGTATAATATATATATATATATATATATATATATATGCATGCATACATATATATATAAAGAGAGAGAGAGAGAGAGGGAGATGGGTGAGCATATATAAAATAATGTTATATACCTGATATAATCTCTATAATCTCGCCTGTTGCTCCATGTGTACAGAGTGACCTACGCCATCCCACTAGAGGTTGTGTACACTACGCCATTGTTTGCATGGAATCCTTACAATATAGCATTTAAACAAGTGAGTAGATGTGACGCTTTTGGCTGCGTTAAACTATAGATTGTGTAGTTATAACGGACGTCAATATAAACATCCAGCTGGGGGTATGTGTGGGGGGGGGGGGGGGAGGACAGTCAACGGCAGTCTAAAATGACACAACTTAGATAATAACTGACCACTACAATGACAGTGTAAAGTAACTGACCAACAGAGTTTACCTGATTTATTAACCACACAGGGAGACGCTAAGTCAGAGGTGACGGCCAAAGGAAGAAACGGGGGATTGACACGTGATTCTGCTTTTAACGGCACACATTTATCCAAGTTTTACAGGTATATTTGCACAACGGCATAAACTTATCCAAGTTTTGCAGGTATATTCCCTACCCTACCATAAAAACATATGTCTTCTGTTTCACGTTAAATTAAATTGTGTCGCTTTGAACACTTTTCACATCAATATTGCAATTGTCATCAAACCGCCGCATTACATTCTTGAAATCGATATGATGTATTGTATATATATATATATATATATATATATATATATATATATATATATATATATATATATATATATATATAGGCCTATATAATATAACCTATATGTATGTGTGGATTGTGTAAAAAATCCTTATAGCTAAATTGCATCTACACACTCCACCTATGACTAGCTTTAATTAAACTTAAATAAAGCGATAATGACTTGTCTGGTCTGTTCGTATAACCACAAACTACTGATCTGGTTCAAATCCCTCTACAACACAGGACGCCTGTGGAGTTCTACTCGACCACCAACACTACAGCAGACGGCGCCGACACAGCCGCGTCATCGGTCGGGGTGCTAGACGTCTGGAACCAGGTGCGGCGGGTGACTGCTTCCGGTCAACGCATCATCACGCCTGACATCCCGGGGGTGGGGGCAGTCAGGCTCCGGTACCCGATCTACCCGGTGCACTCTGAGGGGAGCACGGTGGGCAGGGAGCTTGAGGTGTGTCACTCTTTGTAGATTGAAAGTTGCAGATATCAAAGTTCTAGAAAAATTGTTGCTTCGTAGAAGTTATACATAATTTTCTAAAAGACAACCAAGTCGTTTTAAAAATAAACAAAATTAGCTGCTTTTAAATTGTTTTAAAAAATAAATGAAAATAGTTGCTTTATAGAAGTTTTACACATTTTTCTAAAACAATTAAATCGTTTTCAAAGATTAACGAAAATAGCTGCATCATAGAAGATTTACATATTTTTCAAAAAACAAATTAAATCGTTAAAAAACTAAAATAAATGTAGTAACTTTAGGGTAGATTGAAGTATTTTTTTTTAAATTCTTTTTTACCTAAAGTCCTAAGCTTGCTTTCTAGGTAGATTTCAATATCGATTAAAATGTTAAAGATAAGTTTCATTTATTAATTAAACAGTAGCAAAATCAAAGCAGAATATTTATATTTTATATCATTTAATTTTAGGATACTGCATAATAGTTTTCATAGCATTTATTGGGGAATAAAATATAGTAACTAAAATTACACATTTATAATCATACACATTCCAACGTGTCTATCCTATTTACCATGGTAATTTTTTTTATTCATTCACTGCTTTCCCTAACATGAGTCAGGTACCCATCTGAGCTAGGCGGACTAAGTGACGTTCGAACATGAGACATTCGGGTTAGGAGTTGAAAGCTCTAACTGTTGACATCTCTGTCCCATCAAGTTAACTACTCCTAAATAAAATGTCTTACTGTAAAGCCTTATTTTTAGTAGTTTTATTTACTTCGAAGCTACAATGTGTGACTTTACAACCAAATTTATAATATAAAATTTCAAAACATAATAACCATATTATTGTTCTTTGCAACCGCATGCAATTACCCCCTTCCCCCCTCCCCCCCCATGCAACTCCACTTACAGGCACTGAAAGAGCTGGTAGTAAAAAACAAAAGATACACGTATCTGCTGGACCCTGACACAACACCCGCTGTCTACACGGTGCGCTTTGTTTTGTCGGAGACATCCAAGTAAGTCAAACAATGCTTGTGTTAGGGCCTAAGTCAATGTGAGGGCCCAATTTATTACAGGTTTACGGTAATTGTGTGTTAGGGCCTGATTCAATGTAAGTATCCAATATTACAGTCCAATTGCATGTTCGGGCCTAAGTCAATGTAATGGGCCCCATTTATTACAGTCTTACAGTAGTTGTGTGTTATAGCCTAATTCAATGTAAAAGGTTCCTTTTATTACAGTAGATGAGTAATTGTGTGTTGGGCCCTAATGCATTCTAAGTATCCAATATTACATTCGAAAAGTAATTGTGTGTTCGGGTCTAATTCAATGATAATGGTCTTCTAATTTTAATTTTTGACTTTTTTTTAGATGGGTCATTTGATTAGATATGTATAACAGGTTTCAGGTAAAAGTAGATGGGTCATTTTTTACTAATCCTAACCCATCAGAGCTGAGTGGACATATTAACGTCGTAAGGACTAGAGGAACTAGTATTATCCGAAATCAAAATACCATCAAACGTGTGTTTAAACTGTAGGCCTACTTTTTACAAAACTCAACCATTTCGTGTTCTAATTTCAAATTAACCTTTATATGTTTACGGATAAAGAGTATTTTAGGATTAATAAAATACTAAATCCAACGTGCTTAATTGATGATCAATATCTGATTCCAAGTGTTAAATTAGAAAAAAATAAAAATTTAACTTTAAAATTACAGGAACCCGCCAGGCCTTCACTCTCACGAACTATCGGTTACTTCCCTTGATCTTATGTCTCTACTAGAGGGGAAGGAAGCCATCTTTGTGACTTCAGCATCCGTTGGACACAGTCACGAGCTGAAGGTACGCTACGATAAGACCAATAAGGCGCTGTATTACGTCACGTGTGATGGTCAAGACTCCTGCTGGGATGGTCACCCCAGGAAACTTATCAAAGATGATTGACAAAAATTGATGTCTAAAAAATCAATTTTAAAATAAATGAGGTTAATTGTATATATTATTTTGGAATGTTATTAAGCGTTTTTGCTGTAATATTTTGAGATTTTGATTTCTTTTTCAATTTTAAAACATTTTTATTAATTAGATTTTGTATTTTATTAATTTACTTATCGCAAATTACTATTAGTTCGTAAACATATATTAATGTTGATTTAAAATTAGAACACAGTATAATTATAAATATGACAAAAAACGAGAATTTTTTATTTTATTTATAAAAATGTGTTTTGTACTTAAAAGTGTTTTGTTTTTATTGTTTTCTAAAATATCAATAAGAATTTATTTGGTTGATATTGTTACCATGAAAATTGTAATGAGAGAAATATCAATACCAAACACCTCTATAGATCAATACATTAAAAATATGGTAAATAGTTCGGCAAAATAGTAATTTGATTTATCTTTTATTTGTTGTATATTCGCATATCAATGTTACTTGATACGCTATTCCAATATGTTCATGTAATTTTTCGTAAACAATAATTATCGTACACTATTTCATACTTTTATTCTAGTATTAACGTTAGCCCAAAGTTCCTCAATTAAGCCACTAATAAATTATAAGTACATTTAGATGTGAAACCACATGGTCGATGGTAAAGCGGCTGGCTACTAGCCCGAAGCTCTCAAGTTCAGACCTCTTAATGCTGGTATTCTTAGATCGATAACTGTTGATACTTAGATAGTTTTAGAGTTTGAATAACAAAACTTTACAATACATCACTGGATTTAAAATTACAAAACGATGAACAGGAAACATATTTAATATTTAATGAACAGGAAAGATATTTAATAAAAAAATGTGTAGTTTCTTCATTAGCAACAATGTTTAAACCACACACAAAAAAATAACACCGATTTTAAAAAAAAATAGAGTTAGAAACATAGTGTATGATAACAACGAAGAGATATGTTTTTTTTTAATATTTATTTGTGTGCGTGTGTGTGTGTTTCTTATAGGCGTGTGTGTGTTTTGTATGTGTGCGTGTGTTTCGTATGTGTGTGTATGTGTGTGTGTTTTGTATAGGTGTGAGTGTGTGCTAACGCGAGTCACGATTTCGAATCCCTGGCTCGAGACCAACGGATGTCACTGAGCTCACCCAGCTCTGATGGGTACCTAACTCACGCCTTAAAAACAAAGGCGGCTGGGCATAGTACTGACCATACTTTTCCCCCGTATGTCGAGGTCACTGAACCAGATAAACTCTACTTCATCTGCCCCATCTGGCAAGAGCGGGAAAAGATGATGAATAAAAGAGATGGGGGAGTCAAACTAGCTCAGTTGACAGACAGCACTAAATGTGTACACAGTTCACTGCTAAATGTGCACACAGTTCACTGCTAAATGTGTACACATTCCACTGCTAAATGTGTACACAGTTCACTGCTAAATGTGTACATAGTTGATGCTAGATATGTACACAGTTCACTGCTAAATAAGTACACAATTCACTGCTAAATGTGTACACAGTTCACTGCTAAATATGTACACAGTTGATGCTAAATATGTACACAGTTCAGTGCTAAATGTGTACAGAATTCACTGCTAAATGTACACATCCACTGTTAAACGTGTACACAGTCCACCTCTAAATGTGTACACAATTTATTGCTAAATGTGTACACAGTTCACTGCTAAATGTGTACACAGAAGTGTGTACACAGTCCACTGCTAAATATGTACACAGTTTACCTCTAAATATGTTCAGTTCACTGCTAAATATGTACACAGTTTACCTCTAAATATGTACTCACCCGGCAGCTTTATGATGCTCTGAGTGAGTACTGCTGTGGGAGATTAAATGGAATGGTTAGCCTCGTTTGTCTGGTACAATAAAACTGGAGACTTCCGGTTGGTTTAGGTCTACTTAGTTAGGTTCTATGGTATTGGATGTTTATTTTTTTTTAAATTAACTGTTATATTATTTTTATAAATTCAAATACACACCTTTACCGGAAGTAATTAAGGGTATCGTTATTACTATTTTTTTCGCAGCACACCTTTTAATATGTTGTATCATCATGAGGGGAATTTCATTTAGAATTTTAAAAAGGAAATTGTTATATGTAAGTAATTAAGTGCTAAAACAATTTATTTTCTACTCGCCGTGTGGTTATCAATATCAAGAGAAATACATGTGGCAACCAACAATTATGAATATCTTAAGTATTCTTTTTAAAAATAAAAATTAGTACAAGAGATGGGGATGGGTAAAAACAACATAAGCCATATTTAATTGTAATCGTTATATAAAGCAAAAATGAGTTGAACATTTTCATAAATAGTAACAACAACGGGGACAGACAGGCTTTAGAGTAGAAACCACTGAGCACACGGTCCAGTGGACGACCCAAGAAAATAAGGCGAGCAGCGTGTTGGATGATGGCAAGCAACATAGGACAGAGATGGGGAAATTAGAATGATTGGCTAGTGATCGTGGAGAGAGCTTTGACAGAGGATGGATGTTCTGCAAGGAACCTAAAGGAGTATGATGACGGGAGTGATGATGATAATGTTGTTGTTGTTATTGACGAGGAGGTCGATGACGATGATGAATATGAAGATGATGATGATGATGGTGATGAAAATGATGATGGTGATGACGACGATGACGACGACGACGATGATGATGATGATGATGATGATGATGATGATGATGATGATGATGAAAATTATGATGATGAAAATTATGATGATGATGATGATAAAAACGACGAGGACGAAGATGCTGAGTGTGAATATAGAACAATAACACAGCAACTTCCGGGCAGAAAAAGATGAGCAAAGAGTAAATCGTGTACTTGGGCACATGGACATGTTCATATCTTAAAATTCTATTACCATGTTCTGGAAATTGACGAGCAGAAAATATATCCTATTGAGCAACAGAGGCGTAGCGATGGGGGGGGGGGGGGACATATGTCCCCGGGCGCCGATCTTAGGGGGCGTCAAAATGGGTTGAAAAAAGAAATCGAAAGTTTGAGTGGGGGGGGGTGCAAATCGAAAGTTTGAGGGGGTGCAAATCAAAAGATTGTTCCCGGGCGCCGGGAAGGGTCGCTACGCCTCTGTTGAGCAACAATTCTTAGTTGTTAGGGTGGATCTTGGCGAAAAGAAATCGCATAGAATTTTGAAAACTCATACCTAGATTATGTTTATTTTCAATTAGATTTTTATTTTCCCGATAACATCACAGAGATCAAATTAAATGTGTTTGTTTGGGAGGAGAAGGGATGCGGATATTGGTATTGGCAAATTATTAGATCATATTTATTAGATCTAAAATTTTAATTTTAGGGTTCTCAAGCACCCAGTCTAGATTCTAGATTTTAAACTCCACAAACTGATAAGGGAACGAAGAAAGAAATACTTGCAAGAAGTGCCCAAACAAAGGCACTCACTAAATCAAGAAATCTGGGATCTGTGAAGTGTAGAAAAAATCCGAAAGATTATAACGATAGAACATAAGCCACTTCTTGATGAGGCATTACAAAACTAAATACACATTTTTATTTTGAAATTTTCTCGACGCCATTTTGGCGCGGCTTTTTACTTTAAGTACAAAACAAACACATTTTGCGCGTCAGTTTGGTATGATTTTCATTACCCTTTCTAATGTGCACATTTCCTAAAGATTTCCTGTGTTTACTACATAAAATTATGAAGATGTTTGGTAGATTAGCATTGTTTGCTGGGTCCGTTATTTGTAAGACAATTTCTAAGATTATTTTTTTAGAGTGTAATAGGTACAATTTTTGACTTGCCGGCAATATTGCAGTGGAATTAGAGCGCTATGTCCATCCACTTCCCAAACGTAGCCAGGTACCCATTACAGCTGGGTGAACTCAGGGGATTCCTATGTATTCAGGTTAGCAGTTGTGCACCCTACCGCCAGGCCACGCAGAACTGTATCCAGTGTTTCTTCCAGACTTTTTTCTCCGGGGGGGGGGGGCACTTGAAATTTTCGGGGGGGGGGGGGGCGGTAGAATTTCTTCGGGGGGGGGGGCGGACACTGTTAAAAGTATATATTTTCTATATAAATTAAAGAAACTCTGACTGTATCTCTATGTCTAACTCTGCAGTAGTCCGACAGTCGTGAATCAAGTCAAAAAGTCAGTTGCTCTTCCCCTGTCGTAGGATATGGACAGAATATTGTAATAGGACATGGACAGTCTACTGTAATAGGACATGGACAGTCTACTGTAATAGGACATGGACAGTCTACTGTAATAGGACATGGACAGTCTACTGTAATAGGACATGGACAGAATATTGTAATAGGACATGGACAGTCTACTGTAATAGGACATGGACAGTCTACTGTAATAGGACATGGACAGAATATTGTAATAGGACATGGACAGAATATTGTAATAGGACATGGACAGTCTACTATAATAGATTATGGACAGAATATTGTAATAGGACATAGACAGTCTACTGTAATAGGACATGGACAGAATTTTGTAATAGGACATGGACAGAATATTGTAATAGGACATGGACAGTCTACTGTAATAGATTATGGACAGAATATTGTAATAGGACATAGACAGTCTACTGTAATAGGACATGGACAGAATTTTGTAATAGGACATGGACAGAATATTGTAATAGGACATGGACAGAATATTGTAATAGGACATGGACAGAATATTGTAATAGGACATGGACAGAATATTGTAATAGGACATGGACAGTCCACTGTAATAGGACATGGACAGAATATTGTAATAGGACATGGACAGAATATTGTAATAGGACATGGACAGAATATTGTAATAGGACATGGACAGAATATTGTAATAGGACATGGACAGAATATTGTAATAGGACATGGACAGAATATTGTAATAGGACATGGACAGTCTACTGTAATAGATTATGGACAGAATATTGTAATAGGACATAGACAGAATTTTGTAATAGGAACCTCCCCCCCCCCTACACACACCCACCCTTGTTGTGAGTTGTCAATTTTGCTCTTAATTTAAAAAAAAATTACTTTTAAACTCTATTATATAATCATTTATTTAACTGGAATGATCCTTTATATATATATATATATATATATATATATATATATATATATATATATATATATATATATATTATATATATATATATATATATATATATATATATATATATATATATATATATATATATATATATATATATATATATATATATATTGCAATTTTCGCCATGGTGTCATCCCCCTAATTGGTGTCCGCAACCGCCACCCACACCCGCTATGTCTTACAGAGGCGTAGCGACCCTTCCCGGCGCCCGGGGACAAACATTTCGATTTGCACCCCCCCCCCCCCTCAAGATTCCGATTTGCACCCCCCCCCCCCTCAAACTTTCGATTTGCATCCACCCTCAAGATTTTGATTTGCACCCCCCCGCCCATCAAACTTTCAATTTACACCCCCCTCAACCTTTCAATTTATTTTTCCAACCCATTTTGGCGCCCCCTGTGGTCGGCGCCCGGTGACATATGTCCCCGCCCCCCCCCCCCCCCTCGCTACGCTACTGATGTCTTATAATATTAATAAGTAGGCCTACGATACAATTTTCGCAGACATTTTCGAAAAATACCCCAGTAACAGTCGAGTTTGGGTAAGTTGCGAGGCAAAAAATCTAACAAGACAGGAAGTTTTCGCACCAATCTCGCAATTTTGTGTTTCGCATTTTCCCAAGACGCAATTTTTTTCCCCTCCATGTCTTCTGTGCGGGACGCGCATTTATTAGAAACAATTCAGAAAAAAACCAAATTAACTAGATCTAGCGTTCGTTGGCATGGAAACATGCAACGACTTTACGCTATAAACGGATATATATAGGCATAACTAGTTTCAACGTGGTATGTACCAGTTGCGAAATCAGTTAAAGTAAGTATATACCGGCACTCCGTCTAGTTGTTTAAGTATTTCCCGGTACTCCGTCCAGCTGTATGTATTCACAAATAATCTTTCATGTCTGGTATAAACGGTATACAACTGCTTCATAATTGTGTAGGCGTCGTTTATACTGGTGACATACTGGTATAAATTATACCAGTATGTCACCAGTATAAACGACGCCTTATACTATCAGTACCTCCTACACATTTTTGAACACTTGGTATACAATTGGTATAGTAATAAATTGTATCACTCTTTCACCTGCATAAAGATGTAGATTTTGTTTAGACCTCGCTCAGTTTTTTGGCGTGTAGGCTTTGTTTATACCTCTAAACACCTCGACGTGTAGGCTTTGTTTATCACCTCTGCTTTAAATTGACAGGAAAGCTGTTTGTACCAAAGTCGAACTGGTGTCTAGTCTTTGTCCAAGTGCGAGTAGGCTTAAAATGACAACTTATTGTGAGATACTGAACGGCTGCATCACACAACACTTAAAAAATATCCTATAATAAACTTTAAACTACCCTCTTTTGACAACATTGTTTATTTTTTTTTCAATATAGATCGTTTTACAAACGAGATAGTAATACCTCTGTATATTACTCTGTATATTTTATTTTAGTTTGGTCATGAATTGTGTTTTGTTATTCAGTTATCTCCTTTATATTACGTAAAAAATGTCATTAATATGATCAAAGGAAAAAAAAAAACATTACTTAGCTCCACCGCATATTACTATCTTCGTTGGAATTTACGACGCCCGCTAAACTAAGGTTTTTCTGTTGTTTTTTCGGACCTTAACCCTTTAAAATCTAAAATAGACAACTGAATATCTAACGAAATAGGCCCTATAAACCATAATACTGAAGTACTTGTTTCGACAGTGTAAAATAAATGTTACATCAGCTTTCTATAAATATTATATCAGGCATTGGTATAAATTAAGTCATCGTGATACATTTGAAGCATTGGTATAATTTATGTATTATGCATATATAAATTATAACAACGATTCAAGTTGTGTAGGTCAGCATTTAATGGAATAGTTTTGTATTTATATGTATTCAAATATTTTTTTTCTGCCGGATGTATTTAATTTTTCTAACCCCCCCCCCCCCTACATGAATTAACATATGGGGTCATCCATAAATGACGTCACGCTTTTTTTGACGATTTTTACTCCCCCCCCCTCGCTTCCGTCACACGTCGTCACAAAAAGCCAGACCCCCCCCCCCTAAAATGACGTCACACCTCAGGCTACAACCCCCCTCAAAATTGCAGTTGAATTTTTTTTTAAACATCGATATTTTTCCAATGAAATATGTCAAAATAGAGTAGTTTAATCAATTCCTATTATAATTTATTAAAACTGTTTTCTAAACGCTAAA
>NW_026733588.1:0-78409 GCF_028476545.2 Physella acuta
ACCACAAAAAAACAGTATTTTTTTCCCTACACATTGATACCAATTTTGTGTCTCTAGCTTAATTAGGAGCTAAGATATGGCCTTTTAAAAATTTGTGGGCGTGGCTAAAACAGCTTAGACCTTCGTCATTCAAGTCAATGTTACATAAACAAAAAAGTTGGCACCGATGTTTTTTTCATTGCATCATCACGGATTCGCATTTTTCGAAAAATTAAAAAATTATAATTTTATTGCATCATCCGGGATTCGCATTTTTTGAAAAACTAAAAAATTATAATCAAGCTTAAAGCCTAAGTTATACTGGACTGGATATGATTTGAATGAGTAATTACATGCCATTGTCAGCCTCATAACATATTGACTTATTGCTCCATGTACAAAAAAAAAAATTAATGTAGGTTTAAAATAAAACTATATCTAGTTATTGTAAAACGAATTATTAATATTTAATACTGTTACTACACTACTATTATTATATTATAGAAATGCACAAGCACATATTACTGCACACGTTCTTATTGTAATGAACGATATTACTTGGGTAGATGAAGTAGAGTAGACCTACATACACACACACACTACATGATAAATGAAAGTTGCAACTGGTTGCCTTGACGTTACTTTCTCAGACCCCCCCCCCCCCCTTTGTACTTGATATCAGTGTCTATATCAGTAGGCCATAATAAAATTATAAAATAAAAAGGAAACAGCTGTCAAAGTGTGTACCAGTATTTATTTATTACTAGTAAATAATTCAATGTAACAATACTGACAATACAGACATTTCAATGTTTGCTAAAAGAAATATAAATTATTAAAATACAGTTATCAGATCACCACATGAATTTTGATTTTGTCTAATAAAATAGAAACATTTACGAGAATGGCAAAGTAAAAAACAAAATTTTTTTTGCAATAATTTAAAAATATGTTTATCAGAGCAAAGAAATAAAATTAATAAATTACATAGCGACAACCTAAATTTAGCCTTTGTATAATCTACAATCAACATAGTAATGTAAAACAGTTACATAATCATAATTAGTGTGAAGAAACAAATCTACAGTACAAGAAATCAGCCTCGTCTCATTACGATCCCTTTCAAGAAGAAAAATAGTATTAATTATCAAGGAATAAACACCCATGCCTTGAGTGTATGCTGGGAAAAAAAAATTAGTGACAACAAATTTCTTGGATTACTTTAGTGTTTAAAACAATTTTCTAAGGTATCAATTGTAATTAATCTTTAGATACAATTACAATTAGCACATAAAAGGAAAAGAAATAAATTTTTAAAAAGCGTTACTACTTGAGTGATCAAACTGAAAAAGAAAATAGTTTAAATTAGTTTGGACCAACATTTTTGAAGCACGTAACTACTGATTCTAGGATTATCTTGCTGATTCAAATTACCCTGAAAAATAAGTTACGTAATTAAAATGTAATTATTTTTTTACATTATGAAAACAAAACTTAATTATAAACATTGTTAGTGTTAGTTTTCAAAATTTTTACAATTCACAGCAAACATTTTTTCAGTAACAACTTATAAAAACACTAATGTTAAAAAAATAAAGTTAATTTGTATACTACAAATGAAAGAAGTACTCTGTAACTCTTGATTAGCAATTATTCAGTAAGAAAAACAAGATTCCTACAAAGCAAGTCAACAACCAGTGATTCTGCCAGATGACAGATTCTCAGCATTATCCTAATCATCTGCCCAGTAGCTTATGGTGTAAAGAGCTGACTTTTGTTTTGTTGCTGGCACCCTTTCAATAGTCCTTCCACTGTATTGCGACACACCCTGATCACCTTGCTCCCACTTATGAGTCAACTGGCCACCAATCAGATTTCCCATCAGAAACCTCTCCAGCTGTCGCACCAAGAAAGACTCAGTAGAAGTCAACAACGCTTCCATGACTTTAAGAAACAGAGTACAACTGATCGCCACTTTGCGTTCTTGTAAATGATCTTTATCAAAGGACCAGAAATTAACTTCCCAATCAGCCTGAGTGCTTGCAGCGCTGCACGAGAACCCCAGGCTTCTTGAGATCTGCAAGCAGTTGAATGTAGACTTAAGTTATGTCCCAGCAGCCACATCATTCTCTTTAAGATGAGCCTTGAATAAAAGCTGGATCTCCATGAAAACTACCTGAAAAGAGAAGGGCAAATGGAATTAGAATTAAGCAGACCATTTCACAAAATATATATTTAGCTCAACATATTGCAAGGTATATAAAATAAATATAAAAATTAGAAATAAATTCAGCCTCCATACTTACTAAATGTACTTCCACCTGAGGCATTGAACATAGATAGGGCTGTACACAAGTTCAACCAACCTAATCCACTCACAAGCCTCTGTTCTCATCAGCCGCTTTATCTCAGCCATCAACTTTCTGATTACATTAGCAATCCTCCTTACACTGGGTTAGTCTTGCCTATAAGCAAATAAGATTTACAAGGAAAACAAATTTACTCAAGCTGTAGGCCCTATGTATAGGCCTATTTTTTTTTTGCTATAAGTCTAGTATTAACTTCATATTAAAAAAAAATTACCAAGTACTGAAACTGGCCTTAATAAAGAGGTCTAAATCTGCTGAAATAATAGAGGGCATAGCATAGGGCTTTATAAAAAATTATTATATATAGGCCTAGTTATATAGATATATTATATATACATATATATATTATAGGCCTAGGCCAAGCCTATTTGATGGAGAATTATGCCTGAACTAGTCTAAATCTAATCTTAGCAATAACAATGTCTTACTATTTTTACAAGATCTAGACTAGATCTAGACTCCTTGGATGAAATAGAATGCAAGTTTCTGCAAAAATAAAATAATAAACATTAGGCTATCGGCTATAGGCCCCTAAATATAATTATTGTAACTAGATCTAGGCCCTAAACAAAATTAACTAGTCTATTTCTTAATATATCTAGATTAATTTTTACTAGATCTAGATCTAGAATACTCGAATCTTAGATCTAAATACTAAATCTAGATCTAGAATCTAGATTCTTTTTAATTTTTTTTACTAAGTCTAGATTCTAGTTACTAGATCTAGATCAGTAGATTTTTCTAAATCTATTCTTGATGATGTAGAATATAATTAGTAGATCTAGCTAGATCAAGATCTAATAGCCTATTTTTATGTAAAGATCTAAAAATAAAATAAATGTACAGTCTAGAGTCTCTAGATCTAGACCTATTCAACCGTAATAATTTAGTATGTAGGCTACTTAAACTAATAAAATTATAATTAGAATCAAGGCCTAAGTGACAATGAATAACTAATACTAATATCAGAGAGCGGATATCAAGAGATGCGATATTTTAATTATGTAATAATTACTGGGAATTTGGCGCGAGAATAAGGCTTACTAGCGGGCGACATTTCTGCCTATGTGGAGGGTTAAGACATAATTTTTTAACAGATATTAATTTTTTTCGACCCTTAGACTTGAATCATTAATATACTTTTCTCTGACTTTAAATTTTAAGTATATAATTAATTATCCAAACTTACCTTATATTTGAGCACACTAATCCTTGGTGATGTTTCAAACAAAATACAAGAAATAAAACGCAATTAATTTTTAAAACATCTTATCGTAAAGATGAGGACCCCTTCGTAATTAAATGTAGACCGTGGGCTCTGCTCATTAGCATAAACTGATAGGCCCCTAAATACCTAAGGTCAACCGGAAACATGGAATTTAGGTTCAAGGTACAGCCATGATTACCATGGCAACAAAGGTCACGGCGCAAGCTGCGCAACTCGCTAGTAATACTTCTTTTTTTTTACTTGTAGCCTTATTTCATTCATTTAAAATAGTTTACTTATACAATATACATAGATCTTAGTTGCATAATGTAATAGAGTATTTAAAGAAAAAAATCTGATCAAAGTTACATGGCTTTTTAATATTGGTTACGAAAGAAAAATAAATGTATTTAACATTAACCAAGCACACTTTCAAGTTAAATTTATAATTTAAGACAAATTTGATAATTAATTAAGCGAGTTCTCTGATTTTAAACACTATAACTAATTATCCAAGTGTCACGGTCTATAATTCCGGGGGCGGACATTTATGTAAACACGCATCTTAAGTTACAAAAAATTCATAACAGCTGTCTTTTCATTCTATCATTACAGTTTCTTAAACAGTGATTACATTTGATTAAGAAAAACCCCTTATGAATTCCATGTTCTTTTTCCATCCAAGTTTTTCAACTACGTGTGTCTGGATGTACCTAGACCACAAAACTAGCTGTTTCAACCTGTCATTCTTTAAGTCCTGTCTGGTATCACTGACGTTAGACAACACTGAAGTTAGGATCAATGGCTGCTGCAATGTTATTGTGGCCAGATTTTTTACTCTTACGTTTTCAAGCCAAATCTTGAGGGTATTGAAATCATACTCTAATGAGCAGTTTGGTTTGAAATTCAAGATTAAAACAAGCTGGCGTTGCTCATTAAAACAACTTTCGTCTCTTTACTTAAACAACATGGGTGTTATTATATGCAGTTTCAGGCTCATGCAAAAAAATTACAATTTTTTTTTAATTTAATAAAATTAACCTCATTTTTATTGGAAAATCCTGTTTGTAAAATAATTTTCAAATATATTTTTTTTCGCACTCGTTGCCATCTTGATAACTAAATAACTGCTCTATTTCAACAAGCCCGCGGTAAAATTGAATTCCTGTTTGATGCTGATCGTCAATGATAAAAATAAAATAATTCTACAATGTAATAATAACTGCGTGTATCTTTCTAACACTTGTGTACCAGTTTTTTAAATACAAATTCATTATTCGCATTAAAACGAGAGTCGGCTGTACTGAAATAAATTTTACGTGAACAGAGACGAGACCAGCAGCTGACCAGTGACCTTAACGCGACCCATGCTTTACTGAAGAAATGACGTCAGGTGACCCTTGGTGACCCTGATGTCCATACTTTTCCCTCTTGATTCCTGGCTTGACCCGTGCTGACCCAAGTATCGACCCTAATCCCCGTAGATATGACCCGTACATACTTCAAGTGAGGGTGTGTGTGTGGGGGGGGGGGGATTAATTGCGCCAGTACACGCAAACGATAAATACATTCAGCGGTTCTGTAGAACTAGATGAGTTTTTTTTTAATGTACCCGTAATAAAAGGTAACCAATAAAACTTTACCTAGGTGCCTATAAAAACTTTACCAACAAAAGTTTACCAACGTACCTGTTAAAACTTTACCCATACAACTTTACGTAGGTGCGTATGAAAACTTTACTAACAAAACTTTAACTAGGTGCCTTTGAAAACTTTACCAACAAAACTTTACCCAGGTGCCTCTTAAAAGTTTATTAAAATATGCTTAACAAAACTTTACTAACAAAACTTTAACTAGGTTCCTTTGAAAACTTTACCAACAAAACTTTAACTAGGTGCCTTTGAAAACTTTACCAACAAAACTTTACCTAGGTGCCTTTGAAAACGTTACCAACAAACCTCTTAAAAGTTTATCAAAATATGCTTAACAAAACTTTACCTACAAAACTTTACCAAGGTGCTTATTAAAACAGAAGTTTTGGTAAGTGTAAATGACCTTCAACAGCCAGCCTAACGTCCTTGACATTAACACTTATCTACTGCCCTGTGAGTACCCTGCTCACAGACTCATCAATAATGTATCTCGTGAGTGCACGTAGGCAAACATTCACAATTTGTTGCCTGATCTGTCATTCTAGTGCAAATATTCACAATGTGTTGTCCACACTTCAAATTTTTACAATATCCCCCAGTTCTATCAAGCATTCAAAACGAGATCTAACTCCTGACTAACCTACTTTTATTTCATCATCTAACTTACCCTGTCTAGCCCGTGGCCTAGCTTGAACCTAGCCTACCCACGCTTTACAAAGGGAGCATTCCACCACTCGATTCATCGCAGCTGATAATGAAATAACATTTCGAACTAATGATTGTTCTCAGCGAATAATTTCGCCACTAATTTATGCACGAGATGACACCTAATGTGTCACAAGCTATTTTTTCAGCAAGTCAGGAGAGTATGATTTACATGCGAGTTCATACAAGTCATTGGGATTAAGAGCTGGAGTTATGCCCCCTATCGAGTGAGGAATACGCAAGAGTTATCTGAATTGGAAATTGAATATATTACCGAATTATATTTATTTTCTAGTATTAAAAATACAAAAGAGTTTTTTCTTCATAGTTTTGTTTTAGTAATCTGACGTAAGCTGCGAAAAAAAAACTTGCATCATTAAATATTTAATAGTTCGTTGTTTTGTTGTGTGCGGGGAGAGTATCGAGAAATGTAAGGGGACGTAATCATGACCCAACTTGTGAACAAAGCTGATCAAATAACCCTGTAGTGTTGAAAACGTACATCACCGAGTGCTCTAATTTATGAGAGAAAAGTTAGAAATGTATTGAACTTGGGAGCGTCGGTTGAATGGTCGTTAAAAAAAATGGTATAATTGTGAAAGTTTTTTTATCAACTTAAAGACAATTGTTTCCTTAGCGTAAATTGTGGTTGTATTTTTTCCACGTTTAAAGAAAGAAATCTGTGTTAAAGACGGCAAAAATATTAAATTCAAAACCAGGATTTTTCTTCTTCATAAAATGGTTTGATTTACAGTATTAAATAAAAAAATTCCAAACCAGGATATCTTTTTATAAAATGATTTAATCTACAGCATTATCTAATCATATAAGGGGCCCCATTCATACCGGAGTTGCTAAAAGCATGTTGAAAGTATTCCGGCTCTGTATCATTGCTCAACAGGCCCTTGAACGTTTCTATTGTATAATATGTGTGAAGTAAAGGTAAAAATGTCACGTGTTTTATAACCTGATAGCCAAATAAAGCCTATAACACTTAATCTCTCTTTATCCACACCCCATTTTCCCTCACAAAAATCGATTTATGAAAACCCTCACTATTATCTTTTCTGCACATTGGCCTTGGGTTTTGACGAAGGGGTGGATTTTTATCCAACTGCTCTGCACGTATGTAATTAAGTATGTAAAGGATGACACCCCACTACGTCTACGCCACAGCTAATTACTATCTTATAGGAAGAGGTTTTGGAAAACAAAACGTTGGCTTGAATATTAGAATAGCTGACGGCGTTGTTGAGATAAAGGGGAGGGGGGTTATCATTATCTGATACAGGGGAGGGAGGGGGTATCATATTCTGATACAGGAGAGGGAGGGGGTATCATATTCTGATACAGGAGAGGGAGGGGGTATCATATTCTAATACAGAAGAGGGCGGGGGTATCATATTCTGATACAGGGGAGGGAGGGGGGTATCATATTCTGATACAGGGGAAGGAGGGGGTACCATATTCTGATACAGTGGAAGGAGGGAGTATCATATTCTGATACAGGGGAGGGAGGGGGGTATCATATTCTGATACAGGAGAGGGAGGGGGGTATCATATTCTGGTGTTAGAGCGCTACCCCACATTTGTTTTGAATATAGAGTCGTTTATTTGAAATTTATAACCCGGGTTCAAGTCAGTAGAATGTCTCTGAGTCCATCCAGCTCTGATGGGTACCTAACTCAGGTTAGGGAAAGTAAAGACGCCTCGGAATGGTTCTGACCATACTATCTCTTCATATGTCGAGGTCACTGAAACAGATGAACTCTACTTCATCTGCTACATGTGTCTTGGGCACGAACGGGAAAAAGAGGATTATGTTTGAAAATTAACAATGCTTTCACTAGATGACTTAGCAGTTAGGACAAAACAAATTTAGCGGCAACTAAAATACTGAGGCGCGTACACATGGGAACGTTTAGAGACCAGCCTTATGGGGCAGTCAAATGGACATCTCGACATAGAGTGATTGCTGCTTAAACATTGGCTGGATCAGCTGGGCGAAATCACGTGATTTAATTGAAGGGAGATGGATGGGAATTATTGGTCAGATAAGGCGAAATGCGAGGCCGTTGTTAAGTCCTGGTGTATGTTTTACAATTAGTCCTTCTGTGTCCTACAATTAGTCCTTCTGTGTCCTACAATTTGTCCTTATGTCCTACAATTTGTCCTTCTGTGTCCTACAATGTGTTCTTCTGTGTCCTACAATGTGTCTATGTATCCTACATTTTTTTTCTTCTGTGTCCTACAATTTGTCCTTCAGTATCCTACAATTTGTCCTTCAGTATCCTACAATCTGTCCTTCTGTGTCCTACAATTTGTCCTTCCGTGTCCTACAATTTGTCCTTCTGTGTCCTACAATTGGTTCTTCTGTGTCCTACAATTTGTCCTTCCGTGTCCTACAGTTTGTCCTTCTGTCTCCTACAATTTGTCCTTCTGTGTCCTACAATTTGTCCTTCTGTGTCCTACAATTTGTCCATCTGTGTCCTACAATGTGTCCTTCTGTGTCCTGATCCTTCTATGTCCCACACTTAGTCCTTCTGTGCCTCACATTTAGTCCATCTGTTAAAATATCTTGACGTTGTATGCATCATCGTTGCTCTTAAAAATGTCCATAGTTAATAAAGTCCTACGCTCTATACAACAAACAGTGTTTCTTTCAGGCATCTCTCTGCTCCACCCCCACATAGAATCTGTGTCCACCGTTTCGGAAGATTCTAGTGCCCCTCTTACCAAAGAAAATATCTGAAAGAAACCCTGCCTACTCGGTTATCATTATTGGCGGCCATCACGATTGTGAATGTGACGTACTTTAAAAAAATTAATTTGTCTAGAATAGATAATAGAAATAAATGGAAGCCACACTTTTTTTTTTTAAATAGACGGGCACTGTGACATTTTTATCTGGAACGTCATGGTGCGCGCGCTATCTGCCGAATTTTATGCCGTTACAATTACCTCCCAGCGGTAGGTCATGTGATCAAAGAGAAGTCATAACGTCGGATGTGGAAATAAATGGAGCACAGTTGATTGAAACAAGACAAGACATTAATTTTTTTTTATTTCGTGTCATTCGTTTTTTTTAGTTTGTGAAATGTTTAGAAAAACTGTTGCAAATTTTAAAAAAAAATCTTTGGTATTTTATTGGCAAGAGTAGTCGGTATTGTGAGGGCGTTTTGGTGTTGAGGGTTCCACGTTAGGTGGGCGAAGGAAAGTAATAATGTTGATTATTGGTAGAACGACTGTTGTTCTGCTGGTGAGGCAAACATCGTTATATACTATATAGTATAGGGTCACACACGTTTACATAGGGTAGGGTCACATATCTTTACACCGTGTAAACTCGAGGTGATGTGTATTGCCATAATATTTTAATGGCATTATTCATCATATTGTGGTTTGTTATGATACATTATGTGTAGGTTTGTTACAATACATCACGTGATGATCAAATATCACGGCACATCATGTCATGGCTTGATGGCATAATAATCATGTGGCGCTTTGACATTTAATTATGGGACGTGATAGTTACAATCATTCCTCCTACAATATATTTTATCAGCGATTGATCGAAAATCAAACCTCAATTAGGACTAGACAAGCTCATCTTTCGTCTGTTACCCGTAAATCAACCCCAGCCCCACCCACAGCCCTACTCCCCCACACACCTCCCCCAACTGACTGCCCCCACAGTATGTGGCCCCCACACATCTCCACCAACTGACTGCCCCCACAATGTGTGGCACTCCACACACCCCGCCCAACCGACTGCCCCCACAGTATGTGGCCCCCCACACACCTCCCCCAACTGACTCCCCACAGTGTGTGTCGCCCCTCACACCTCCCCACTGACTGCCCTCACTGTGTGTGGCACCCCCACACCTCCCCCAACTGACTGCCCCCACAGTGTATGCCCCCCACACACCTCCCCCAACTGACTGCCCCCACAGTGTATGCCCCCCACACACCTCCCCCAACTGACTGCCCCCACAGTGTGTGGCCACCCACACACCTCCCCTAACTGACTGCCCCCACAGTGTGTCGCCCCTCACACCTCCCCCAACTTACTGCCCCCACAGTGTGTGCCCCCCACACCTCCCCCAACTGAACACCCCCACAGTGTGTGGCACCCCACACACCAGCCACCTCATGCCGGTCATGTAAATGATCTTTCAACCTGTCACCGACGTCATCATAGCTTCGGTGATTAGTTTATTCCGCTAATTAATGACATCACATTTCCGTGTGCTGCGTTGTGTTTTATAGAAGAGTTTCTTTTTGATTGCGTGATTTTTGTTGTTTGGATGTTGTGTGATTTCCCTCCCCTCCCCGCCTGCCCACACCTCCCCCTCACCCCCCGCCCGCCCAATCCTGGCCAAATCACGGTGGCAATCAATCAGAGTTAATTGGACGAGACAATATTAATTGCAGACAGCGATAGAAGTGAGGTTTTTTTTTATCGTGACGAGATTTAAAGTTCAGGTTTCTGTTGTTGATGTGTGCGTGTACTTTTTTCTACTCAATTTTTAACATGTTTATCTGCGTGACTTGATGACAAGCTTTGTTCTACATCAACCTTTATCTAGTCTAAATTCCTAACGTCACCTGTTGCCTAGCCTAATCCAGTTACCTGTTGTCTAGTCCAGTCACCTGTTGTCTAGTCCACTTACCTGTTGTCTATTCCATTACCTGTTGTCTAGTCGACTTACCTGTTGTCTAGTACATTTACCTGTTGTTTAGTCCATTTACCTGTTGTCTAGTCCACTTACCTGTTGTCTAATCATGTAGCTGTCAAGATATCCTCCCCACCCCCTCACTTAATACCTGAACTTTTCAATAAATCCTGGCTTTAATTAAGTTTGATGAGATTAGAAATCCGATTGGTGAGTTAATTGTCCGTGGATGACTACTTCAATCATCGCCGGCACAGTGGAAGGATAGACAATATAGTTTGATAGACTGTCGCTTACATTTTGGTGACAAGTAATTTGGTGACACATTGTTGGTGTTACATTAGTTGTCGTCACATTGTATTTGGTGACACATTATTTGGTGTTACATTATTTGGTGGCAAGTAATTTGGTGACACATTGTTGGTGTTACATTAGTTGTCGTCAAATTGTATTTGGTGACACATTATTTGGTGACACATTGTTGGTGTTACATTAGTTGTAGTCAGGTTGTATTTGGTGATACATTATTTGGTGACACATTGTTGGTGTTACATTAGTTGTCGTCAGGTTGTATTTGGTGATACATTATTTGGTGACACATTGTTGGTGTTACATTAGTTGTCGTCAGGTTGTATTTGGTGATACATTATTTGGTGACACATTGTTGGTGTTACATTAGTTGTCGTCAGGTTGTATTTGGTGATACATTATTTGGTGACACATTGTTGGTGTTACATTAGTTGTCGTCAGGTTGTATTTGGTGATACATTATTTGGTGACACATTGTTGGTGTTACATTAGTTGTCGTCACATTGTATTTGGTGACACATTATTTGGTGTTACATTATTTGGTGGCAAGTAATTTGGTGACACATTGTTGGTGTTACATTAGTTGTCGTCAAATTGTATTTGGTGACACATTATTTGGTGACACATTGTTGGTGTTACATTAGTTGTAGTCAGGTTGTATTTGGTGATACATTATTTGGTGACACATTGTTGGTGTTACATTAGTTGTCGTCAGGTTGTATTTGGTGATACATTATTTGGTGACACATTGTTGGTGTTACATTAGTTGTCGTCAGGTTGTATTTGGTGATACATTATTTGGTGACACATTGTTGGTGTTACATTAGTTGTCGTCAGGTTGTATTTGGTGATACATTATTTGGTGACACATTGTTGGTGTTACATTAGTTGTCGTCAGGTTGTATTTGGTGATACATTATTTGGTGACACATTGTTGGTGTTACATTAGTTGTCGTCAAATTGTATTTGGTGACACATTATTTGGTGACACATTATTGGGTGAAAAGTAATTAAGCTAATGTTGTAATTTCCGGATCAAACACTTCCCGTTTGGACTAATCCACCACACTGAGGTCGTTAATTTAAAGTCCCGGGTCGTGAAACTAAATTAATTCGTTTGCCGAGCGCGTGCGATCAACACAGCAATTAGTGGGATTAAGCTTTTGTTGTGGTCAGGATTGAGTGGGGTTAAGCTTTTGTTGTGGTCAGGATTGAGTGGGATTAAGCTTTTGTTGTGGTCAGGATTGAGGTCGATTCAAACCATGCTCAGACTGACATCGTTTAATGGCATTTAGTTGTGACATGTCACTGTGCTATCTCTTTATGGTATCACATAATGACATTTGGTTGTGGCATGACATTGTTCTATCTCTTTATTTCATCCCATTAAGCATCAAAACCCCTTGGAATTTAACAGCGAAACATCAAAAACATGAAACTCTCCCAAAATTTCAAAGCTTTAAACTCAAACTATTTAACTCGTACACTAGCGTTCAATTCTAAGCTCTAACTTTCGCAAAATCTCAATGCTTTAAACTAACTCTAACCCTCCCGAATTCTGAAAACTTTCAACTACAACTCTCCTAACTTGAAAAATATTTTTAAAAAGGGTTGCTAGCTGAAAAAGTTTGGGAATGTGCCCATTAAAGTGTAGTGCTGAATTTCATACAATGTTCGCATGAACGGTTTTATTTCTTGGAGTAATTTTGAGACAGAATCTCTGATATCAGGAAGTAAAGGCAAAACTAATAAATCGCTCGCTTATTTTATGAGCCGCCATGTTTTATTTCTAAATACTCCATCACTTTATATAAGTGTAACTTAGCAAAAACACGAAAACTTTTCCGGAAACTACCGACTTCTGTCGAACATGGACATTATCGACACGGCACTTGTTGTGAGTGTTTAGTCACGTGATATCACCAAATGAGAAGAAGAACCCCGTCCAGGCCGGTTAACGATCCGTTACTCCACCTAGTTGATTTACCTCACCCTCACCTTTGACGAAGGTCGTCTACTCAAGAACCTCCCCCACACCCAACCCACACCTCCCCCACACCATATCCACACCTCCCCCACACCCCAACCCCTCAACGTTTCTCAAACGTTTCACAACTCAAGCTCTCAACTAATGGCCTGTGCATAATTAATGAACTTAAGTGGTTTCTATCGTCGGCAACAACCAATCAAATTATGAATAATTAATCTAAAATAAACCCACCAGCCATCTCTTCCGCACCTAATTTATTTCTGTTTAATTTTTTTCTAATTAAACTAAATTTCTGCTTCTAATTTATTTCTAAATTGAGATTTTTTTTCTTAAAATTATTTCAAATTTTCTTCAACTAATTTGTTTATAAGTTTAAACTTATTTTTCCAACCCAAAATATTGTTTCATAAATTACTTGCACTAAGATTAACCTCCCACAGTGCACTGGTCTAGTATGTCCAGAGGTGTTTATTAGCATCGGAGAGCATTCGTTCTTTATGTCACTATCTAAATAGTAGCATTGGAGAGCATTCGTTCTTTATGTCACTATCTAAATAGAGACGCCGATTACATTTGTAAGGTTAAGTAAACTACTGTACTGAATTAAACTACGAACTCTAGAAATATATGGGACAGGTTTTTGTTTTGCTTTCGTGGTTCACGTCGTACTATATTTGTGTATGTGTTGATTATATTTTAGTTATGATTATTAAGATTATAAGGTTACTTATAAGTTCGTTATAAGGTTAGTTATACGTTTATTATAGGTTTGTTAAAAGGTCAGTTACAGTTCGTAATGGGTTTATTCATAGGTTCGTTGTAGTGTTAATTACACGTTCGTTATAAGGTTGATGTCATGATATGTCTTGTATGTCGGCGCCTGTGACACAAGAATCAGCCTCTGACAGTCTGATCGTGTTTAATACATATACACCGGTGAATAAGATACATTACATCACCTCACATTTAATGGTTGACCAATCAATTAACCAAAAGTTGACCATTCAATTAGCCAGAGGCTGATCATTCAATTAGCCAGAGGTTGACAATTCAATTAGCCAGATGCTGACCAATCAAATAGCCAGATGTTGACCATTCAATTAGCCAGATGCTGACCAATCAATTAGCCAGATGTTGACCATTCAATTAACCAGAGGTTGACCAATCAATTAACCATATGTTGACCATACACTGAAATTACTTACTGAAAAGATTGATTAAAAAATGTTTTCGTGAGTTTCGCTTTAGCTCGACATTTAAACGGTATTAATAAGAAACATAAATAGTTGATGTCGTGATGTATGTTTGGCTGACATAAAAAATGTGGTGGTGATTTATGCTTGGCGGCACTTTCATTCTAATTGCAACATTGATAATAATGGCTAATTTATTAAATGACATTTTTCTGGGTTTATTTTTATTTCCTGAGTTTATTTAGTAATCGAAGCGTAGCTAAATATCTTTGGAGCTTAGATCTGAGCTAACAGTGTGCTGAAAGTTTCAGCTAAAAACTGAGCTAACTTGAGCTGATGGATGGTGCGATTCACGTATCAGAGCATTAGATAGGAAACTTTGATTTTTCTAAAACAACGTCCACACATATAAGGTCGTGTTCTCCCTTTACTCTAACTTTCACGGGACTTTCTTTTCGACAGCGTTAACAGCTCCAACAACAATGGCATGACCTGCTCTACAACATCAACTTATTAAATGACCTACTCCACAACTCCAATTAATTAAATGACCTACTCCAATAAATTAAATTACCTACTCCACAACTCCAATTAATTAAATGACCTACTCCAATTAATTAAATTACCTACTCCACAACTCCAATTAATTAAATGACCTACTCCAACTAATTAAATTACCTACTCCACAACTCCAATTAATTAAATGACCTACTCCAAATAATTAAATTACCTACGACACAACATCAACTAATTAAATGACCTACTCCTCAACTCCAATTAGTTAAATTACCTACGACACAACTCCAAGTAATTAATTACCTACTCCTCAACTCCAATTAATTAAATGACCTACGACACAACATCAACTAATTAAATTACCTACTCCTCAACTCCAATTAGTTAAATTACCTACGACACAACTCCAAGTAATTAATTACCTACTCCTCAACTCCAATTAATTAAATGACCTACGACACAACTTCAACTAATTAAATGACCTACTCCTCAACTCCAATTAATTAAATGACCTACAACACATCTCCAAGTAATTAATTACCTTCTCCTCAACTCCAAATAGTTAAATGACCTACTCCACAACTCCAAATAATTAAATGACCTACTCCAACTGATTAAATGACCTATTCTATAACTCCAATCTCAACTTGACGTTTTATTGTGTTTCAGGACAACTCTACTGCCCTGCTGTGTTTGATGGCTTACTGTGCTGGGACTACACACCAAGTGGGACAGTGGCCAAGGCTGAGTGTCCCCATCACATAGAGAAATCTTTTCTACCAGACGGTGAGAGATTCATCTTAATTCATTGCCTACATGCCTACATTAGGAGAAAATAAATAATGGTTTTACAACAGGCCTACTTCTGTCCCTACAACTACCACCTCATAATATTCAAGTACAATTATCACCTAATACTCCAGATTTGCTACAATTACCTATTTCAGAATTTGTCTATAATTAACTTCAATATTCCAGACTTTGCCTACAATTACCTCTGCTATTTCAGAATTTGCCCACAATTACCTCTAATATTTCAGACTTTACCTACAATTACCACCTACTATTTCAGAATTTGCCCACAATGACCTCTGATATTTCAGACTTTGCCTACAATGACCTCTAATATTTCAGAATTTGCCTACAATGACCTCTACTATTTCAGAATTTGCCCACAATGACCTCTAATATTTCAGAATTTGCCCACAATGACCTCTAATATTTCAAAATTTGCCCACAATGACCTATAATATTTCAGAATTTGCCCACAATGACCTCTAATATTTCAGAATTTGCCCACAATGACCTCTAATATTTCAGAATTTGCCTACAATGACCTCTACTATTTCAGACTTTGCCTACAATGACCTCTAATATTTCAAAATTTGCCCACAATGACCTCTAATATTTCAGAATTTGCCTACAATCACCTCTAATATTTCAGAATTTGCCCACAAGACGTGTAATGAGGACGGCACTTGGTTCAGACATCCAGTCTCCAACAGGACCTGGACGGACTACACGTCATGTGGCGAGAACAGAGTGAGTACATATGGTCATCTGGTCATCTGTCATCTGGTCGTCTTAGGGTCATCTGGTCCATTGGTCAGTTAATCAGTGTGTCAGTTGGTTATCAGTCAGTTGGTTAGTGACAAGAGAGATAACTCCATATCAGCGAGACACCTCCCTATACAGTTTGAGAACTATTGATATTACCCAATAAGATTTGAAAGTGTTTAAGGAAATCGATCAATAAAGCGATCACTTTAACTCGGAACAATTCAAATACAGTGAGCTAAACTAATCAACGCTGATCCTTAATTAAATATTTTAATTTCACAAACCCAAGCGTGCTCGGGGCGTGATTACAGTAATTTATTCACGTACTCAAGTTAAAAAAAGATTTTATACTATGATCCTGTTAATTAATCAGTTCTGTTTAATTAATGAGCCTCGCGTTTAAAAACCTCCGGTTTAGAAATGTTCCTAAAAATTTCACCAATGCCTATTTTTAGATCAGCTATTACACAATCCTCAAATTATGCTCAAATAAAGAATTAAAAACAATTATACTCAGATACACGTAACTAATGTAGCGAGAGGCTGTGGGACATGGAGTTAACGAGGGTCAGGTACAATTACAGTAAAACACGGGCAAAAACTGTCGACAACCACAAGGGATGACTGGCTAAGATTCAGATTTCGTTGTGAATAATGGAAGATTTTAATGAATATTTAATATTCACATCAAGCGGGCTCGGGCTATTGACATCTCCACCAACCCATGACATCCAACCCATGACATCAAAGCTAGATCTGCACCAACCCATGACATCAAAGTTTAGATCTCCACCAACCCATGACATCAAAGCTAGATCTCCACCAATTCATGACATCAAAGTTTAGATCTCCACCAACCCGAGACATCAAAGTTTAGATCTGCACCAACCCATGACATCAAAGTTTAGATCTCCACCAACCCATGACATCAAAGTTTAGATATCCACCAACCCATGACATCAAAGTTTAGATATCCACCAACCATGACATCAAAGTTTAGATCTCCACCAACCCATGACATCAAAGTTTAGATCTCCACCAACCCATGACATCAAAGTTTAGATCTCCACCAACCCATGACATCAAAGTTTAGATATCCACCAACCATGACATCAAAGTTTAGATATCCACCAACCCATGACATCAAAGTTTAGATATCCACCAACCCATGACATCAAAGTTTAGATATCCACCAACCCATGACATCAAAGTTTAGATCTCCACCAACCCATGACATCAAAGTTTAGATCTCCACCAACCCATGACATCAAAGTTTAGATCTCCACCAACCCATGACATCAAAGTTTAGATCTCCACCAACCCATGACATCAAAGTTTAGATCTCCACCAATTCATGACTCAAAGTTTAGATCTCCACCAATTCATGACATCAAAGTTTAGATCTCCACCAACCCATGACATCAAAGTTTAGATCTCCACCAACCCATGACATCAAAGTTTAGATCTCCACCAATTCATGACTCAAAGTTTAGATCTCCACCAATTCATGACATCAAAGTTTAGATCTCCACCAACCCATGACATCAAAGTTTAGATCTCCACCAACCCATGACATCAAAGTTTAGATCTCCACCAACCCATGACATCAAAGTTTAGATCTCCACCAATTCATGACTCAAAGTTTAGATCTCCACCAATTCATGACATCAAAGTTTAGATCTGCACCAACCCATGACATCAAAGTTTAGATCTCCACCAATTCATGACATCAAAGTTTAGATCTCCACCAACCCATGACATCAAAGTTTAGATCTCCACCAACCCATGACATTAAAGTTTAGATCTCCACCAATTCATGACATCAAAGTTTAGATCTCCACCAACCCATGACATCAAAGTTTAGATATCCACCAACCCATGACATCAAAGTTTAGATCTCCACCAACCCATGACATCAAAGTTTAGATCTCCACCAACCCATGACATCAAAGTTTAGATCTCCACCAACCCATGACATCAAAGTTTAGATCTCCACCAACCCATGACATCAAAGTTTAGATCTCCACCAACCCATGACATCAAAGTTTAGATATCCACCAACCCATGACATCAAAGTTTAGATCTCCACCAACCCATGACATCAAAGTTTAGATCTCCACCAACCCATGACATCAAAGTTTAGATCTCCACCAACCCATGACATCAAAGTTTAGATCTCCACCAACCCATGACATCAAAGTTTAGATCTCAGGGTGGAATCAGACATGATCGTGTTGAATTTGGGTTGAGATTATCTTGGAAGGGTGTGTGTTGAGACATGATCTTGGAAGGGTGTGTGTTAAGACATGATCTTGGAAGGGTGTGTGTTGAGACATGATCTTGGGAGGGTGTGTGTTGAGACATGATCTTGGGAGGGTGTGTGTTGAGACATGATCTTGGGAGGGTGTGTGTTGAGACATGATCTTGGGAGGGTGTGTGTTGAGACATGATCTTGGGAGGGTGTGTGTTGAGACATGATCTTGGGAGGGTGTGGGTTGAGACATGATCTTGGAAGGGTGTGTGTTGAGACATGATCTTGGGAGGGTGTGTGTTGAGACATGATCTTGGGAGGGTGTGTGTTGAGACATGATCTTGGGAGGGTGTGTGTTGAGACATGATCTTGGGAGGGTGTGTGTTGAGACATGATCTTGGGAGGGTGTGTGTTGAGACATGATCTCGGGAGGGTGTGTGTTGAGACATGATCTTGGGATGGTGTGTGTTGAGACATGATCTCGGGAGGGTGTGTGTTGAGACATGATCTTGGGAGGGTGTGTGTTGAGACATGATCTCGGGAGGGTGTGTGTTGAGACATGATCTCGGGAGGTTGTGGGTTGAGACATGATCGTGGGAGGGTGTGTGTTGAGACATGATCTTGGGAGGGTGTGTGTTGAGACATGATCTTGGGAGGGTGTGTGTTGAGACATGATCTTGGGAGGGTGTGTGTTGAGACATGATCTTGGGAGGGTGTGTGTTGAGACATGATCTTGGGAGGGTGTGTGTTGAGACATGATCTTGGGAGGGTGTGTGTTGAGACATGATCTTGGGAGGGTGTGTGTTGAGACATGATCTTGGGAGGGTGTGGGTTGAGACATGATCTTGGAAGGGTGTGTGTTGAGACATGATCTTGGGAGGGTGTGTGTTGAGACATGATCTTGGGAGGGTGTGTGTTGAGACATGATCTTGGGAGGGTGTGTGTTGAGACATGATCTTGGGAGGGTGTGTGTTGAGACATGATCTTGGGAGGGTGTGTGTTGAGACATGATCTTGGGAGGGTGTGTGTTGAGACATGATCTTGGGAGGGTGTGTGTTGAGACATGATCTCGGGAGGGTGTGTGTTGAGACATGATCTTGGGAGGGTGTGGGTTGAGATATGATCGTGGGAGGGTGTGTGTTGAGACATGATCTTGGGAGGGTGTGTGTTGAGACATGATCTTGGGAGGGTGTGTGTTGAGACATGATCTTGGGAGGGTGTGTGTTGAGACATGATCTTGGGAGGGTGTGTGTTGAGACATGATCTTGGGAGGGTGTGTGTTGAGACATGAACTTGGGAGGGTGTGTGTTGAGACATGATCTTGGGAGGGTGTGGGTTGAGACATGATCTTGGAAGGGTGTGTGTTGAGACATGATCTTGGGAGGGTGTGTGTTGAGACATGATCTTGGGAGGGTGTGTGTTGAGACATGATCTTGGGAGGGTGTGTGTTGAGACATGATCTTGGGAGGGTGTGTGTTGAGACATGATCTTGGAAGGGTGTGTGTTGAGACATGATCTTGGGAGGGTGTGTGTTGAGACATGATCTTGGGAGGGTGTGTGTTGAGACATGATCTTGGGAGGGTGTGTGTTGAGACATGATCTTGGGAGGGTGTGTGTTGAGACATGATCTCGGGAGGGTGTGTGTTGAGACATGATCTCGGGAGGGTGTGTGTTGAGACATGATCTTGGGAGGGTGTGTGTTGAGACATGATCTCGGGAGGGTGTGTGTTGAGACATGATCTTGGGAGGGTGTGTGTTGAGACATGATCTCGGGAGGGTGTGTGTTGAGACATGATCTCGGGAGGTTGTGGGTTGAGACATGATCGTGGGAGGGTGTGTGTTGAGACATGATCTTGGGAGGGTGTGTGTTGAGACATGATCTTGGGAGGGTGTGTGTTGAGACATGATCTTGGGAGGGTGTGTGTTGAGACATGATCTTGGGAGGGTGTGTGTTGAGACATGATCTTGGGAGGGTGTGTGTTGAGACATGATCTTGGGAGGGTGTGTGTTGAGACATGATCTTGGGAGGGTGTGTGTTGAGACATGATCTTGGGAGGGTGTGGGTTGAGACATGATCTTGGAAGGGTGTGTGTTGAGACATGATCTTGGGAGGGTGTGTGTTGAGACATGATCTTGGGAGGGTGTGTGTTGAGACATGATCTTGGGAGGGTGTGTGTTGAGACATGATCTTGGGAGGGTGTGTGTTGAGACATGATCTTGGGAGGGTGTGTGTTGAGACATGATCTTGGGAGGGTGTGTGTTGAGACATGATCTTGGGAGGGTGTGTGTTGAGACATGATCTCGGGAGGGTGTGTGTTGAGACATGATCTTGGGAGGGTGTGGGTTGAGATATGATCGTGGGAGGGTGTGTGTTGAGACATGATCTTGGGAGGGTGTGTGTTGAGACATGATCTTGGGAGGGTGTGTGTTGAGACATGATCTTGGGAGGGTGTGTGTTGAGACATGATCTTGGGAGGGTGTGTGTTGAGACATGATCTTGGGAGGGTGTGTGTTGAGACATGATCTTGGGAGGGTGTGGGTTGAGACATGATCTTGGAAGGGTGTGTGTTGAGACATGATCTTGGGAGGGTGTGTGTTGAGACATGATCTTGGGAGGGTGTGTGTTGAGACATGATCTTGGGAGGGTGTGTGTTGAGACATGATCTTGGGAGGGTGTGTGTTGAGACATGATCTTGGGAGGGTGTGTGTTGAGACATGATCTTGGGAGGGTGTGTGTTGAGACATGATCTTGGGAGGGTGTGTGTTGAGACATGATCTTGGGAGGGTGTGTGTTGAGACATGATCTTGGGAGGGTGTGTGTTGAGACATGATCTCGGGAGGGTGTGTGTTGAGACATGATCTTGGGAGGGTGTGGGTTGAGATATGATCGTGGGAGGGTGTGTGTTGAGACATGATCTTGGGAGGGTGTGGGTTGAGACATGATCTTGGGAGGGACTGGTTTGAGACACTATTTTGGTGGGGAGGGGGGGGGGAAGAGAGTCGGATTGAGAGACGATTTTAAAACAGCCGATCATGTGTTGACATGGTCTAGGAAGCGATGGAACGCTGGCATGTGGCTTACCACACTCGCCTTATAGATCTTAAGTGCTGTAATGGACAAATTTCAAATTTTGTTTGGTGAGGGGGTGGCGAACCTGACCTTTGAACCTACCATCCCACTTAGCCGCCACTGATGTTTATCCCTGCAGCTTTCCCCTTGAGCTAAAGACCCAGTCAAGAAACACGGGGGTCAAGGGTCAGGAAAACACAACAAGAACGATTGAACTCGTTCACGCTGTAAAGATGACAAGTAAACAAAACATCCCCGCCTCGCTCTCGAACCTCGCGTGACCGCGCTGTCCAATCAGAGGCGAGAGCTCGATTTTAAACGGAGAAGTCATTGCATTTCACATTAATCTCAGCAAGTTCGGTAACCTCGGGGAGACTTCCATTAATAAAACATGGCAGTGTATATGGGAGAGGGGGGGGGGGAGGGGAGGGTATGGCTGCAGGAATCAATTTCCGGAATGGTTGGTGGAATCAATCTCAATACTTCAGGGTGGGGGGGGGGGGGTGATTTTTAAATTAAACAATTGTTTCAAATTTCTTTTTCATTATCCTTCAACATTGTAAAACCATTGTTGTTTCTGTTTTAAATTTAAACGTGTGTTTGCTTGAAATGATAAATTATCTTTGTTAAGTTGGTTTGTGTTCTCTAAAATTGTTTTAAAATCGAATCTATTTAGGTCTCACCCATAGGCGAATAGAGGGTACACTTAGTTCAAGGGAGACAACATCGGTTAACCTACTAATTACTAGTGAAAAGCTTACACAAAATGTAATTTAGAGAGCTAATTTGTAATAATGGAGTTCATTTTAGAAGATTTAGGAGACATGAATAACAGAGTATATATGTGACCTAGGCTACTCGCAGCGCCAAATGTGACCCTGCTCGCAGCGCCAATTGTGACCTTCCCCGAGTCTATCCTGCCCGACAACGCCAATTGTAACGAGTTGAACCACTCATGCTACACAACATCGACTACAGTAGAAAGACTCGAAGATGCAGGTTCGCTATTGATCCTTTTATTACATGAATCAAGAAATGCTTCAATATAACACAATGAATCAACAGAAATGTTTCAATATAATAGTCTGAATCAACTGACCCCCTAACAGTCCTCACTAGGCTTCATATAACTGAATCCACATGTCTAATGTCCTTCTTAACACAATATAACCAACTTGATATGTCACACAGACTGACTGATCTAAAGCGAGCGATGAAGAGGGAAGAGAGCGAGTTCAGCCGTCCCCTCCTATTTATCCCTTGTATTCGTACTCATCTTCGTACTTGTATTCCTCCGTAATCGATACTTGTACTCGATGTCTCCGACCACTAGTTGCGCAGTTCTAACGTACAGTCCGTGTCATAAACATCTGCATCCTATCAATCAAAGTTGACAGGCCGTCTGAATCCCCTCGTACCGTTTCCCAAAATAGCACGCGTTGGCTTTGAGATTGTTATCAGTCCGATCCAATAAGCCACCTGCTATCGGTTGCGTCAGACTGTAATACTGCGTCTCGGCTTAACGTTCGTTATCAGATTTGTGACTAGTAGCTAGGCCCACCCCAGCTACATCCACCCCTGCCTTTTTTTGTGTGTTTTCAACCACAAACAACGCCTGGCAGGTGCACTCCTCCAAAGTCAATCGCACAATCGTAAAAAAAAATTCTATTGTTCCACTCACTGTCCACGACGTTCCATTCGTATACGATTGACAGTTATACCTATTTCACATATCAACTGTGTCTACATCATCTTCCTGAGACACAAAACAGTTCTAGAATTCACATCCACCCTTCTCGTTTGGTGCCTTCACCAGTTCAGTTTTATAGGTTTTTGAACCGTCTGTTCTCATACCAGCGCGACCATGAAAGACTTGATGGTTGCTGACAAAAAATTTCGTCTTCCTTCTGTTCCTCAAACTTCTCCGCGGACCACTTATCTGATGGTCTACTGTCTCTCTGCTTCTGGAAGGAACGGGATCCTCTTTGTTGCCGTTATCCTCCACTTGTATATCGCGGTTGTTCTGTTGATGGTGATATGGTTCCGGGATGGGTATGTGAATTTCCGCTATAGTTTCCGGTTCCCTAATTGTCTTGGATTTCCTTGTGTGTAACTGCTCTTCTTGCCTATTCCAATATTTCTTTAATTGAGCAATATTCGCCCACCGATCCGGTTTGGCGTGATCGATGGGTCTTATCTTAAAGGGGCCACCTGCTACTTTAGGCATCTCCACGACTTGCCATATCTCCTGTCCCCAGAGATCGTGGATTTTGTTTCTGCCTAACGGGTGGCTACGCAGTAATACCCTGTCATTCAGTTTGAGTGGCGGGTCCTTCGTCTGTACCGGCGGTTCCCTTCGCCGTGCTTCATGTTCTAGTCTTTCCTGTACTACCCTGTACATTTCTCTAATTCTTCTCATATGTTCATTCACATATTCCAGTGCGGTGTATGAGCCAGTCATACTCTCCCTTTTTCCTAGGAACAAATCAAGAGGGAGTCGAGCCTCTCGTCCGAACAGCAACATGTGTGGCGAAAAGCCGGTTGTGGCATGGGGTGTGCAGTTGTATAGATATACCAACTCTGGGAGAAAATCAGGCCAACGTTTTTTCTGTTCAGGTTCTAGCGTACGCAGCAAATCATGCATGCTGCGGTTGAACCGTTCACACTGTCCGTTTCCTTTCGGATTAAATGTGGTTGTTCTAGATTTGTTGATCCCGTAGTGGCTGCACAGTTGGTTAATTACTTCTGACTCGAAAGCCCTTCCTTGGTCAGAGTGTAATTGTCTTGGTATGCCATATTTGATGAACCAATGTTCTATTAAGACCTTTGCCACTGTTTTGGCAGTCTGATCTCGCGTGGGCACCGCCACCGTCCATTTGGTGAATACATCAGTCATTACCAACACATGTTCCGTCCCATCCGATGATTGCTCCAACGACGTAAAGTCCATAGCCACAATCTCTAGTGGTTTTGTCGCTAGTAGGTGTCCTGATGGCTGTCTCATTTTGACAACTGGCATTTTCGCATGCTGACACCTCACACAAGCCTCACAATGGCGTTTGACCTCCATTTCCATATTGGGCCAGTAACACCTCCGTCGTAATATTTTGTGCGTCCTGTCCTGACCCTGGTGTCCTGCCCTGTCATGTGCCAACCTTAGCACTTCTTCTCGTAACTGTCCAGGCACCACCACCTGGTGTATTGTCCCATCAATTTGGTCATGAATTCTCCGCATGAGAACACCATCCTCTATACTGAGACGGTCCCACTGACTCAGTATTTTCTTTGTTTCTCGACCAAATTGTTCTCTTTCCCTTCTTCCTGGGAATTTTTGTTCCTGGACGTATTTCAATAGCGGTTGTAAGCCACTATCCGTTCTCTGGGCATCTCTTATCTTTTTGTGATTAAAGCAATTAAAATCACTACTGTCCATATGTCCGGGCTCTGTGGATATGTGCTCCACCCCGGTCTGCCCGTTTTGCATCACTTGTACCCCATGAGGGATATCTGTTGACGCTCTGACCTCACATATTCCTGTCAGCGTTTCTTCCTCATCACCCGGTTTCTCGTAAGGATTCCTTGATAAGGCGTCCGCATTGCCATTGGACCGCCCCGGGCGATACTTTATCTCTAGGTCAAAGAGTGCCAATTCTGCTGCCCATCGCTGTTCGATGGATCCCAACTTTGCTGTCTTTAGGTGACTCAAGGGGTTATTGTCAGTGTATACCACACATTTAGCACCTAATAGATAGTCCCTGAATTTTTCAGTCACAGCCCATTTTAATGTCAAAAGTTCTAGTTTCATGGCGCTGTAATTTGTCATGTTCCTCTCTGATCCCTTCAGAGCTCGACTGGCATACGCAATAACCCTGAAACCTTGCTTTTGTTGTTGTGATAGCACAGATCCCAGACCTTTAGAGCTGGCGTCAATTTCTAACCGAAATGGTTTATCAAAGTCCGCGTATCCCAATATCGGCGCCTCTGTCAAAGCCTTTTTCAAGAGCTTAAACGAGTTCAGGCATTCATCCGTCCATAATTCACCTATCAGTTGTGTTTTACCTTTCTTTTTCTCCTTACTGTGTTTCTTTGTCATTTTGTTTACCAAGTCATGCAATGGTGCGGCAATTTTTGCAAAACCAGGCACAAATTTTCTATAATAGGAAGCAAAGCCCAAGAATGATCTGACCTCTACTGTAGTTGTTGGCTGTTTCCATTCTTTAACAGCTGCAATTTTATCTGGGTCAGTGGCGATGCCATCCGACGAAATCACATAACCCAAAAAATGTACCGATTTCAGACCAAAACAGCATTTGTCTGGGTTCAGCTTTACTCCTATCTCCCTAAGACGGAGAAACACTTGTTCTAATCTTTTTAGATGGTCCTCCCAAGTTTTTGAGTAAACTAGAATATCATCCAAATACACCAACATTATTTGAAATAGAAAGTCACTCATAGCACTCTGCATTACTCGCTGGAATGTAGCAGGTGCATTAGTTAGACCAAACGGCATACGGGTCCACTCGTACAGTCCCAGTGGAGAAATAAATGCAGTTTTATGTTGATCGTTGGGGTGCATGGCCACTTGGTGGTAGCCACTAGCCAAATCCAAGGTAGAAAAAAATCTTGCTCCCCCCAACGCATCAAGACATTCATCAATACGAGGCAAGGGGAATGCATCCCTTCTTGTGATATTGTTCAATTTCCGGTAATCACAACACAGTCTTATCTCCCCTGACTTCTTTTTTACCACTACTATCGGTGCCGCATACGGGCTTGTACTGGTTGTAATAATTCCCTTGTTTAGTAGATCATTCAGGTGTGCTTTCACCGCCGAGTAGTGACTCGGTGGTAATCTTCGATAAGGTTGCGCCACCGGCTTGTCTTGTAGTAAGGGTATCTGGTGTTTGATTACTTCCGTGTACCCCAAATCACCCTCATACGAGGCAAATATATCACTGTATTTATTCAGCAATTCATTTAGTTTTGGGTCCTCAGTTTCCGGGAATGTATATGATCGGCCATCCTCTTTCTTCACCTCGGCCGTCACATTGACCGACCTAATTGTTACTTCATTACTGCTGGTATTGCTCAGTTCGATGCACTGTGCCGACCTTAGTACCTCGACGTTCTGTGGTACTCCTACCAGAGTATTAGGCGGTATAAAAATTTCCTCATCCAAAACATTTGCCACTAATCCTTGAACTAGTCCATTTTCCGCTGATGTGTATGTCCGCAGTAACACGACACCTGCCCTCAGTGCGGCGCCACATGGTTCTATCATCACATCACCATTCACACTTCTATCACCAATTTGTAATGTGATTGCCTTGACCGTGTTTGCCGGGACTGCTGTCCTTCCTCTGGTCTTGGCAAACCTGGCCATCTTGGATCCCCGACCTGGTGTGGTCGATCCGACAATATTTGTAAGAAATTCTGGCAACTGGCCAAGAATATTCATGCCCAACAGGCAAGGTATATCTGACACATTTGTCTCTAGGTTGTGTTTCGTAACGAACACCCCAACCTGCTTCAACCTATGTCCTGCCACCACGACATCCGCCAGAAAATAACCACAGTATGGAATGGTTAGTCCATTAGCTGCCGTCAGGCGCATGCATGTGTCAGACCTTAACCTATGGTCTTTTCCTTTCATCCATTTGGTGTAAAAATTTTCCGTGATTGTCGTCACCTGGGAGCCTGTATCCACAATTGCCTTCACCGCGATGTCCCCAATCGTAATCACCATTTCGGGACAGACTCCCATCATTTTGCTTCTTGGGCCATAACCTCGCCCCTCTGTAGCCTGGCCCTGCCTTACAGAGGACGACCGTTTCCCTGGCAGTACCGTGCCATATGTCCGGGTTGTGAACAAGACAAACAAATTGGTCGGCCGTCGGCCGTCCATTGGAGTGATGGCTTGGCAGGACGCGGCCGTCCAACCCGTCCCTGTTTTGTCCCGTTCTTTTCCTGATTCTCAGCTGTTGACCTGCTTTCTAACCTCTCCAAACGTTGGTCAACCTTATCTAGGTGGGCCAACAGTTGAGTCATCATGGTCTCCATCGTGTCGGCCCCTGTGGGTGGGGATTGTCTCTGTTCAGGCACAGAGACTTTGTCCACCGAACAGTTCGATTGGTCCTCATCCTCGGACCTGCGGATCGCTGAGTTCCTCACCTGAAGGAATGTCAACTGCGGGTCTTTGTGGACCTCCTCTTTCAACTCTCTTCTTAGGATCGGGGTTGCTAGCCCCTCGATGAAATGGTCCCTCAGTAGGCGCACATCAATGTCAGGTGTTTTGACCTTTACCGAATCAAAGGCCCTGTTCATCCGGTGTGAGTACTCCATCACACTCTCCGCCAATCTCTGCCTTAAGCCTACGAACCCTGCTAGCAGTTGCGATCCCGACCGTCTCTCCCCAAAGGTCTCCATAATCAGATCCAGCACCTTATCTGGATCTGATTGGATGGTTTTATCGTGGCATTTGACCTCTGCCCTAACCGTCTCTCCTATACTGCCCATCAGCAGTCTTAATCTCTCCTCTGGTGACATGCTTCTCGAGGCCCAGGCCGCTTTGACCTCTTCACTGAACCTGTTGGTTAAAGTTGGATCACCGTCCCCGTAAAATTTGTTAATGTGGGACTCTCTGGGTAGGACCACTATATGGGTCTGCTTCTCGTCCAGAGTAGACATTTTATTCCGTAAGTAAAACAAAAGAGTTCTTTCTTACCGTGTGTATATGAAAAAAAATTTTCCTCGATTTTCACAGTTCCTGAATGTCAGAATTCACACACACACTAAACACAGTTATGCACAAGGTTGACTATGGGTGCCTAACTCGGCAAGTCTAGTTGAATTCATCCTGTTCGCAGCGCCAATTGTGACCTAGGCTACTCGCAGCGCCAAATGTGACCCTGCTCGCAGCGCCAATTGTGACCTTCCCCGAGTCTATCCTGCCCGACAACGCCAATTGTAACGAGTTGAACCCCTCATGCTACACAACATCGACTACAGTAGAAAGACTCGAAGATGCAGGTTCGCTATTGATCCTTTTATTACATGAATCAAGAAATGCTTCAATATAACACAATGAATCAACAGAAATGTTTCAATATAATAGTCTGAATCAACTGACCCCCTAACAGTCCTCACTAGGCTTCATATAACTGAATCCACATGTCTAATGTCCTTCTTAACACAATATAACCAACTTGATATGTCACACAGACTGACTGATCTAAAGCGAGCGATGAAGAGGGAAGAGAGCGAGTTCAGCCGTCCCCTCCTATTTATCCCTTGTATTCGTACTCATCTTCGTACTTGTATTCCTCCGTAATCGATACTTGTACTCGATGTCTCCGACCACTAGTTGCGCAGTTCTAACGTACAGTCCGTGTCATAAACATCTGCATCCTATCAATCAAAGTTGACAGGCCGTCTGAATCCCCTCGTACCGTTTCCCAAAATAGCACGCGTTGGCTTTGAGAATGTTATCAGTCCGATCCAATAAGCCACCTGCTATCGGTTGCGTCAGACTGTAATACTGCGTCTCGGCTTAACGTTCGTTATCAGATTTGTGACTAGTAGCTAGGCCCACCCCAGCTACATATATATATATATATATATATATATATATATATATATATATATATATATATATATGGGGAGTTGGTCTGAGGACAAATGATCTCGGACAAAATATCTCACGGACAAATGATCCCAGGAAAAATTATATCATGGATGAAAGATATATATATATATATCAGGACAAATGATACCATGGACAATTGATCTCAGACAAAATATATCACCGCAAAATAGTTATATTTATCGATTTTTTCGAGTTTTTGCATAGATATTGATAATTTTCTCAAATATTTTACAAGGAGTTTAATGGCACTTGTCAGAAATCGTTTGAACTCTGGACACAACGACTTCGTCCCAACTAAATTGAACGAGACATTGACTAACTAGGCTTAATGACTTTAAAGTCATCTGACGTCTATGATTTAATGACTGCAAATCTCGCCACCTAAGTAACGGATGTCAAAAACTTCCATAACAATCAGCATATTGTCAACACGATAATGAGAGAAGTCTATCAAATGCATTTTAAAAATGTCTTATTCGATTAGTAATTTGTAGAATTAAGTTAACTTAAAGCTGATTGGGCGATTTTTAGCCAATGGTGATATTATGTTTTCTTTCACCGTATTTAAGTTTTGTGCTTTAAAAACAGACTAACGCAATTAATGGAATCAAATTGTAGCCTAATTAGTTTAGGTTTAATAGGCTAGAAAAGCTGGTACCAAATATTTGTTGCCAGAAAGCATAGTTTTCAACCAAAATTGAATATTTTGAAACATTAGTGTAATAAGTACAAAATGATTTCCGGTTTTAGAAAATAGCTAGAAAATAGTAAAACAAATAATTACTAGTAATATAATAGTAATTTAGCAAACACTTTTATTTTTAATTTTGATTAGTAGAGTCGGAATTACGTGGTTAAAGGGGATGTCATATTATTTAATATAAATACAATACTCTCTATACACCATAGATCACTATTGTGTATTTTCATCATGGAAAACAATTGTTCTGACTTTTATTGTTTTACTCTCCCTGGCCATTCCGGCTGACTTCAAGGATAGGTTGAGGGCAGATTTTAAAAATAGTTGAATAAACAAAATAATTCTAAACGGCTTTTCAACGGCTTTTATTCGATACAAAAATATAAAAATGAGTGTAAGCGATGGTTCCCAAACGGCTTTAATTTTTTTTAAAGTAACTATATTTTTATCGCTTGCCATATTTAAAAAAAAAATGTTTAATTTAGTATGAGTACATAGACTTTTCAAGCCAATTGTCTCTGAAAGACGACCAAGAACAATAAACACAAAGAAAACTACAACATTTTATTGAAATAAAGTCGTCTAGGCAAGTAATGCTGTTATAACTCTGACCAAAATATAAATCTTTCTTTTTAAATTACCGGAAATTTGAAACCGGAAACTCTGGACAGGCTAACATGCGCACGCAGTATTGCTGAAAGTTTCTGCGCATAAACTAGCGACTGAACCCGTTCAGGGCACCAGTACATCTTTGCCGGCATTTAATTACGAGATGTTGGGGCAGGCGCTAAAATCCCACACAGATATTTATGGCCCATATGTTGGACAGTGGATGCAGAGCTTTGTCGTCCGTAAATGTAGTCGGTAGCATCCCCCCCCCCCCCATCAATCAGACGTCATCAAGGTACCGGTCAAGGTAAACTGACCAGAGGGATTACGAGGTTAACGTGACCCAGTCGGGAAATCTAGATTTAAAAACTAAACAAACAAGATATTGTCTTCTGAAAGGGGGGGGGGGGGTATTAAAAAACTTGAGGGTGAGACGGCGTATTGAATGGCTGGTGATATCAGCTGAGCTATTTTTGATGCGGGGAGCGTTTAAGGTGCCGGGTTTATGTTGGGATTATGTCTGTATTGGTCATTATCCCATGTCTACTTTGGTAGTGGTTATTCTTGTCACTGGTCATTCTTGTCACTGGTCATTCTTGTCACTGGTCATTCTTGTCACTTGTCATTCTTGTCACTGGTCATTCTTGTCACTGGTCACTCTTGTCACTGGTCATTCTTGTCACTGGTCACTCTTGTCACTGGTCATTCTTGTCACTTGTCATTCTTGTCACTTGTCATTCTTGTCACTGGTCATTCTTGTCACTGGTCACTCTTGTCACTGGTCATTCTTGTCACTGGTCACTCTTGTCACTGGTCACTCTTGTCACTGGTCACTCTTGTCACTGGTCATTCTTGTCACTGGTCACTCTTGTCACTGGTCATTCTTGTCACTGGTCACTCTTGTCACTGGTCATTCTTGTCACTGGTCATTCTTGTCACTGGTCATTCTTGTCACTGGTCATTCTTGTCACTGGTCACTCTAGTCACTTGTCATTCTTGTCACTGGTCATTCTTGTCACTGGTCATTCTTGTCACTGGTCATTCTTTTCACTAAGGCTAACTAGGGATAATGATCCTGAGATATTTTGTCCTGAGATATTTTAGCCTAAGATATTTTGTCCTGAGATATTTTGTCCTGAGATATTTTGTCCTGAGATATTTTGTCCTGATATATTTTAGCCTAAGATATTTTGTCCTGAGATATTTTAGCCTGTGAGAAATTGTGTCCCGTCATCAAAATTTCAAATTGTTGTTAAAAGCTCTAATTATTCGAACGATCTACAACAAGAAAACATCTTAATGAGTAAATAATTACAAAATAACAGTCCGGAATTGTTTTTTTTTCTTTTTTCGTTGTCTTTAGCGAACTTTGGTAGCCTTGGAAATTATCCGGGATGGAATGGTCCAAGTTGTTAAATACTTTACACGCTCCAGTTGTGTAATTAGTTGCTAGAATAACGGTTGTGGTTAAATACCGGTCACGTGTTAGATGGCCAAATTGCGGTGGGGGGGGGGGTATCATGGACTTTCTTAAAATTAAATTAAGTCGTTCTAAGTCGGCGGTCAATGGGTAGGTGAAGTAGAGCTCATCAGTTTTTACTGACTCAGCATACAAAAACATTATGTTGTCACTACTATGTCCTGAAATCTTTGCTTCCCAAGACTTGGTACCCACTTAAGCAGGATAACCTCTGTCAGTAATACAATGGAATCGACTAAAACCTTCGGGATGATAATAGTGTGTGTTAGCACTCGACCACACCTTCCGCTTAACTTCATAACACAAACTGTCACTCCTGCAAGATAGCATATCCACGCCAACATCAAACGAAACCCCTCACTTATAACATGACATATTGATAGTTGCATTCTTTTACGCAAAGCGGTATCGATATTTTCCCCAGCCTCTGAAATACCGTGTACAAGATGTATAAACGATATCGCATGTACCTGCCAGTGTTTTAATGAGTCGATATAGCTAGGTGTCGATGAGATCGATATCTTAATGATCGATTTAAAAAATAGGACTTGCAAGTACCATATTATATATATACATATATATATATATATATATATATATATATATATATATATATATATATAATGTGTGTGTGTATATTTGTATATAAACATTCACGGCACATATTCGCTGTAATACGCTTGAACTCGAGCTTAAATCCCTCCATGGTTTTCTCAGCTACATAACCTCAGACTTCAAGTTTAAATTATTCACCCTAAGCCCTTGTTACTCTCCGTCTCTCTCGATACTGAAAAAAAAAACAACTATAAAAACAGACGCTCAGAATGACAAATTAATGTTAAGGTTTAGTCCACCATAGTTTAACCCTCAGAGGTCTAATTTAACCCCCTGATGTCTACTGCTGCGTTTCCTTATTATTATTTCAAAGCTGTCTGTCGTATGTAGCGACTAGACAAGAATTGACGGAAAGCTTTAGTTTATCGTCATCATTTTGTCTGGCTCATTTCATTAGCTTGATGGTTGTTCAATTATTAACTGGCCTTTTGATTGTATTTTTCAATTACGTTTTATTTTGTATGAAATCTGTATGATTTGTCTTTACTGTTTGTTGCTTTATGTCTGTGAACAGCAATAGAATTTATTCTGTGTTATGAATGTCTGTGGAATATATTAGATGGGGAGCCACAGTGGCGATTAGATCTCTACATTTGAGCTGAGCTAATGAGGACTTAAACGTTAACGGAAATATTGGTCCCTGTTTGGGGTCTGCTGTCTGGTGACACTAAATGGTGTAGACTGGTGTCTGGGTGTCTTCTCAGCTGCGTATTATGTTTGTGGTTCTGTGTTAAAATTTTTTGGAAACGTTACTATATATATATATATATATATATATATATATATATATATATATATATATATATATATATATATATATATATATATATATATATATATATATATACTTTTTTATTAATATATCGAACAAAACAAAAAATGTTATTTTTATTTAACTGCAACACAATCAAGACGCATCCCAATGTTTTATGAGATCTTTATATACACTTTATATAAGAAATGCTGTGTTTAGACATTTTTCCAAAAAAAAAACAATTATTTAATAAGCTTTTATTAGTGCAAATTATATCCAATATTGTAATTATAGATATTTATTTGTTTCATGTTCTAATGAATTATTTGTAAAGGACATGTACGCTTATCCTGCCTTGAGTTGTAGGCCTACTTGTTAGAGTAAAGTGATGTGTACCCACGTGTGGGGTACACGGTCACGTTTGAGAACCGCTTGTCTTCCTCTTGTCTAGTACTGCCTCACTAGGAGACTTAAACTCGTCGATTTAAATTTAACCTTTGAACCTTAACCTTAGGTAATCACATTAGTAGTCTTCATTCAAACATTTTTGTTCTTGATAAAACTAAACTTTCAAATACCTTAAAAGGTTTTTCGAAATAAAAGCACCTCGTTATAAATTTACTTCTTGACTGGAAACCGTTCAAATTTGAATACAGAATAAATCTTTGAAAACAAAATGACTAAAGGCGTCCGTTTTTTTTTTATTTCTCCCGAGTACTTCAATTAAAAAGGGATTGATTGGCCAATGAGCCTCAATATCGTTGTCTTTTTTTTTATTATCTGTGCTGTTTTTGTTATAGTAGATGTAAGTTATTGTTTTATATAACATTGTTTGAGATTACACATTGAGCTCATTTGTTTATGTTATAAAAATGATTTAACAGCAGAGTAAATGTAGCTTTACCAATTACATCAATCGCATGAGTTTCTTCCCTTGAAATGCTAGTGTACATTACTGCAAGAGTTTTTTGCCCCTGGGCCGCTGCCAATAGATTAACCAAATCAGAAGATTTAATATCAAACAATTTGTTAAAAATTTTCCTGGCACAATTACAGAAATATTTTAGATCCAACTTTCCGTTTGTAGAAGTACTCGATTATCCTTTAACTTAATTCCTTATTCTGTAATAAACAGTTGAATAAAGTTGCTGTTCTGACCATGTTTATTATAGCATTCTTTGTGATACACATAATAAATTAATCATTTGATAACTCTATTTTACGCTCCGTTTAAAATAAAATAAAGCTTGGACTAAGTATAGGTTTTTACGATAGTTACAGTTATGGTTAGTGGTAAATGAATACACCAGCATGCAAGTTGTAACATCTGAAGAGTTGCTTCCCTTTATGCGATCTGTTGCTTCTGAAAAGAAAATCTACATTTTTTTTTCATTTTATCAAATTTAATCTTCAGGAATAAAAAAATTAAGACATTATTTGAAAAACATTTTTTTCTTAACCCACTGATGATATTGTTTTTATAAAATTAATATTTATATACCATAGGCAGTCCAGAGATAAAATAACAAAATACTTTTAATCTTCAACAACTCTCCATGAATTGTAATTATATTTATGTGACATGGGACTAATATTCTTAGTTTAAAACAAAAGCAGAAGTGCAATTTAATGATAAATTAGATTACTATAAATGTAATAATAAATATAATGAGCTGTTTTATAAATTATTGTACGTTACGGCCAGATTTTTCTCGAGAAGCAAGCCAAAAACAAATCGAATTCAATTTTACACATACATCAAATTCCCTGATAAACTAAACAAGATCTATAAATAGATTTCTCACATGACTCGATTACTGCCCTTGTTTGTATCTAAACATGTCATTCTTGCGCCCGATAATTTCTGACTTGTATTTCATTTGATAGGCGATGACATTGTAATGGAAAAATAAATCATATCAGCAGCTTTGATGGACGACACTGATAATGTTTTTCTCTCTCGATGCAGCGCTGTCATCGCGATGCTGAACTGTACCTAGAGCGTAAAGAGGACGTCAAGCGATTTCAATTTTTTTTTCTCTCACCGACGAATGAAATGTGTGTTAAAAAGTTCGATCGTTGGTGCTAGTAGGCTCCCCTGAGGGGTGAAGACTTGCGTGTGCTGTTCGTTTGGCGCCCTGTCAATTTTTAAAAACTGACCCCAGGCGGTTCGTTTTTCGACGAAAACACTTGCAAAAAATGTGTTTATAAAATGATCGAAAATTTATAAATAAATTTTGTTTTGTATATTTTAAGTTGTTTTTTTTTTCAGCAATCGTCGTCTTAAGAAGAATTTTTAGATATCCTATACTGGGTGTGAGGGCTGCTTTCTTTTTTAGTATATGTAAAATTTGGTGAAAAATGCTTTAGAATGCCATGACAGAATAGTTATATTATCGAATAACCGAAAATATTTTTATATATTTGAATAAATACAATACGAGGCATATTCCTTATTCTACATATTCCACTGGGGTCACAGATCGGAGGAAAAAATTAAACCAGGCTTTCTGTGCGTGAAGATAATTGAAAGCCTTGCGAATATCATGTAGATCTAGGTTCATTCCACGACTTCGTTCAATTTTTTTTTGTTCTACGTAAAAATCATTTGTTTAATTATAAGCCGTATTGATCACGTGACAAAGTTTTGGGATAATTGCGTTAATTAAAGTTGATGACGAAGCCCGCTAAGATGACATTTTGAAAAATAAAATGCCAGAAAGTCCAACCCAGCAAGACGGAGCTGGCCAGATCAATTGTTTAAAAACTCGCCTGATTCATTTGTTGCTTGAGTTTGGCTTGAATCGAAAGAAAAAATAAAACTACAGGTGATTAAAGATAACACCAAAAACAAAATGAAGCTCATTTTTATTTTATTTTTAAAAATTATTACAATCTTATGTATATAAGCAACAACAAAAAAAACAAAAAAAAAACTGAATTTTAATAACGTGCTTTAAAATATAAAAATTTACAAAAAAAAATTCTAAAACATTTTACTGTGCAGTTCAAAAATTCAGGAGCTAAAAATAGCTTAGTACATCACGAGTTGCAGTTCACATTGATGAAACAACAATGACATTTTTAAAAATTTGGTATTAGCCTAATAACTGCACCAAAAAATAAATGATTTGAAATGTTCTTGGCACTCTAATGGATTGTGTTGCAATGATATTAACGTTTTTTGTGTGAAGTTATGTAAGCCATCGATGTGGGGGTGGCAGGGGGATCTGCTTTTAATCAGTGTGTCTTTAAATTCCATACGCTGAAGTACACACATTAAGGTCACTACAGTTCTCTATGCAGCTAGGCCTGATAAAGTTAAACTAAATTCACGAATATTAAATATAGGGAGGCTTCAACTAGGCCGGATAAAACTCACCGAATTAACAAATATGTCAGTAAATTTACGGAGACTTCAACTGGGCACTGAATTCACGAATATGTCAGTAAATGTTGGGAGGCTGCTGATTGCGAAATCGTTGCCAGTCTCAACGATGGATTACTTTCCTTCTTTTACCCCCTGAAAGTCACTATGAAGATCATATTGCTGGTCACTATGAAGGTCATTGTGCTAGTGACTATGAAGGTCATGGTGCTGGTCACTGTGAAGGTTATAGTGCTGACCTCTGTGAAGGTCATGGTCGTCACTATGTACGTCATGGCGCTTGTCACTGTGAAGATCGTGGTACTGGACACTGTGAAGGTCACGGTGCTAATCACTGCGAAGGTCACGGTGCTGGTCACAGTAAATCTTATCGCGATGCTATTGTGGTGGTTGGTGATGGCCTTTTTGATGGTCATTGCGACGCTGATTGTGATGGTCATTGCAGTGTTGATTGTCATTGTGATTGTGATAGTGATTGTGATGGTGATTGTGATGGTGATTGTGATGGTGATTGTGATGGTGATTGTGATGGTGATTGTGATGGTGATTGTGATGGTCATTGCGATGGTGATTTTGATGTTCATTGTGATGGTGATTGTGATTGTGATGGTGATTGTGATGGTCAGTACTATTGTTCCTCTACTCCCCCCCCCCCCGTGTCCACAAATGAGGACACTGTACTTTAAACCTGAGATGACCCACGGCTCACTTCTCTCAACCCCTGCGCGTGTTTTAATGTTCCATCTGATGAAGGCGGGGCCGAACAAAAGAACAACATGGAATAAAATGGCGACTGACGCGGATGGCTCAAATATTTAAACAAAAGAATGTATTTTTAGCAGCTGTAAATCAACACTCCCCCACCCCTGTTGTTCTTTATTAACTCCCTTCACATTACTCCTCTACCCCACCCCCACCCCTCCCCACCCCCACCAACCCACACACAATCCTCCCCTGGAACAGATTCTTCCATCACACCTTTCTTAAGCCTGCTATTTTTAAATCATTTTAATTATCTCCCCTTAAAACCTTTTTGTATTTTTTTTTCTATTGTTATCTCTCGGTGTTGATAAACGCACTAATCTCCCTCATCGATGAATGGCTTTCTGCTAAACCCTAACTGTAATCAGTATCATTTCAACTTTCTCTCACTCGTACATATACTCACACACACAATCACACACACACACACACTCACACACACTCTAACACACACATACACACTCCCTCCCCCAGCCTCCCCATTATTCTTACAAGTAAACCTTTGTTTCATGTTTTCCCTTCTACCTCACACAATATTTCCTGCCTCACCATTCCTCTTGCAAGTAAACCTCTGTTTCATGTTTTCCCTTCTACCTCACACAATATTTTCTGCCTCACCATTCCTCTTGCAAGTTAACCTTTGTTTCATGTTTTCCCTTCTACCTCACACAACTAATATTTCCTGCCTCCCCCAGCAAGCAGAGGTCAACTACCACATATTGATAGCTGGGAACGCCGTCTCCTGTGTGCTGCTGATCATTAGTCTCATCATCTTCAACTCTTTTCGGTAAGTGGACGAGCCGCTGAACTCTCACAGAATTAAACGGGAGTGAACATATACATTAAATACGTACATAAACACACACACACACACACACACACACACATATATATATATATATATAAATATATATATATATATATATATATATATATATATATATATATATATATATATATATATATATATATATATATAGATAGATAGATAGATAGATAGATAGATAGATAGATAGATAGATAGATAGATAGATAGATATGTATGTATATATATATACATATATATATATATATATATATATATATATATATATATATATATAATTCTCCTCTTCGAGCCGTTAGAAAACAAGCTGCAAACGCTCTCCCTACCTCCCCACCCCTACATGGTTTTAGTGAGCTGTGTTCACTCTAAATGTTTACAAGCAGAGCCAACGATTTTAATCATAGGGGGGGGGGAGGGGAAGGAAGGGGGGGTTATGGTCCTTAACGAGCTACTTATAGTGTTTTAAAGAAATATTTTCAGTGTCAGCGTTGGTACTATCGAATTCACAAATTATGAATTATTGAAATTAGAAACAACTAAATAGCGGCGTATGTTATGCCGCGGGCCGGCTCGTATATATATATATATAGATATGTATGTATATATATATATACATATATATATATATATATATATATATATATATATATATATATATATATATATATATATATATATATATATATGTATATGTATATATATATATTTATTTATTTATTTATTTATTTGTGTATGTATATATGTATGTATGTATGTAAAATATACTCAAAGAAAAGGTTCCATCTGCCTAAGTATTTCTGCTTGCCATGATTTCAGACAACTCAAGTGCTCCAGGGTTGTAATCCATCAGCATTTATTTGTTTCCTTTATTTTAACGGGGATTATGTGGATCATCAGCTACACAAAGTTTCTCATTAGCCCAGAGGTCAAGGAGGAACATCCGGTGAGTAATTGCTCCTCGTGAACACTAGCACACACACACACACTTTGTACACATGATTACACACACACACACACACACACACACATATATATATATATATATATATATATATATATATATATATATATATATATATATATATATATATATATATATATAGTGATATTTATATATAGGGCCTATGTAGGCCTCTATGTATAAATTATATATATATATATATATATATATATATATATATATATATATATATATATATATATATATATATATATATATATATACTAGGCATACTGCCTAGCTTCGCTTAGGTTTTTAAAAAACATTTGAGAATTTGAATAGTTAATTATTTAGCGATGGATTGGGTGTGGAGTGCTTTAATAAGTTTAATTTAAACAGTAATGCTAATTTTAGAAAATAATGTTTTTGTTTGTCATTTACATTCCGTTCCAGGAGAATTTCTGGAAAGTACGCAATCTATAACTAAAATGGAATTAGAACTACACAGGTTTCATGAACAGTATATCTCATAGTTTATATTACACTGCCTTTTGAAATTAATTAATTTTTTTTAATTAGGTTACTTATCTTAATTAACAACTCAATTTTGTACTAAAACAAATGCTATACTTCGTCATTTTCTGTTTCTGTTTAAAATAGTATACAATTATTTGAAAAAAAAATAATTTCAAAAACGTTACCTCCCTTGAAAACTGAACGTATGACGTATTTCATTGTTTACTTATATTGTTTGCTTATATAAGAAATTACGTTATATGAACATATTTAACGACTATAATGGCTGTTTCCGACGGGATTAAAGTTTTTTTGTTACCCTCCATGGTCGGTCTACGACGTCACATAATATTAAGGGGATCGTTCGTCAATTTATTTATATATATATATCTCATATAAGGAGAATTTCACTCAAGATCATCTTTTAGCCCTCGTCGAGGGCTTTGAGTCTGACCAACAGTTTTTCCATACGGCCTAGTCATCTATATTAGTGTATGCAAAAACTTAGCATGATGTACAGACATTAAGTACCCTAAAAATTGTGTTAAAATTTCCCTGTTTTTCCCATAAAATACATAGATTATATAGGGAAATACAACTGGTCAGTTTTGACCCCTTTACGAAGTTTTCCCAGATATGCCGAGTTTTTTGTGACACCCCAAGGCGTTCTCCTACCACCTCACAAAATATCAAGGGGGGTCATCGGAGGAAATTTTTTTTCGTAATAGAGCTCATATAAAGAGAATTTCACTTGCGGTCACTTTTTAGCCCTCGTCGAGGGCTTTGAGTGTAACCGACAGTTTTCCCTAAAGGTCAAGCCATTGACCTAGGAGCATGCAAAAAATTAGCCAGATATACTGAGTTTACGTACCCTAAAGCCTGCGTTGAAATGACCCTCTGTTTTTCCCATAAAATACAAAGATTATATAGGGAAATACAACTGGTCAGTTTTGACCGCTTTACGAAGTTTTCCCAGATATGCCGAGTTTTTTGTGACACCCCAAGGCGTTCTCCTACCACCTCACAAAATATCAAGGGGGGTCGTCGGAGGAAATTTTTTTTCGTAATAAAGCTCATATAAAGAGAATTTCACTCGCGGTCACTTTTTAGCCCTCGTCGAGGGCGTTGAGTGTAACCGACAGTTTTTCCTAAAGGTCAAGCCATTGACCTAGGAGCATGCAAAAAATTAGCCAGATATACTGAGCTTAAGTATCCTAAAGTCTGCGTTGAAATGACCCTCTGTTTTTCCCATAAAATACAAAGATTATATAGGGAAATACAACTGGTCAGTTTTGACCGCTTTACGAAGTTTTCCCAGATATGCCGAGTTTTTTGTGACACCCCTAGGTGTTCTTCTATTACCTCACAAAATATCAAGGGGGGTCGTCGGAGGAAATTTTTTTTCGTAATAGAGCTCATATAAAGAGAATTTCACTCGCGGTCACTTTTTAGCCCTCTTCGAGGGCTTTGAGTGTAACCGACAGTTTTCCCTAAAGGTCAAGCCATTGACCTAAGAGTATGCAAAAAATTAGCCAAATATACTGAGCTTAAGTACCCTAAAGTCTGCGTTGAAATGACCCTCTGTTTTTCCCATAAAATACAAAGATTATATAGGGAAATACAACTGGTCAGTTTTGACCGCTTTACGAAGTTTTCCCAGATATGCCGAGTTTTTTGTGACACCCCTAGGTGTTCTTCTACCACCTCACAAAATATCAAGGGGGGTCGTCGGAGGAAATTTATTTTCGTAATAGAGCTCATATAAAGAGAATTTCACTCGCGGTCACTTTTTAGCCCTCGTCGAGGGCTTTGAGTGTAACCGACAGTTTTCCCTAAAGGTCAAGCCATTGACCTAAGAGTATGCAAAAAATTAGCCAAATATACTGAGCTTAAGTACCCTAAAGTCTGCGTTGAAATGACCCTCTGTTTTTCCCATAAAATACAAAGATTATATAGGGAAATACAACTGGTCAGTTTTGACCGCTTTACGAAGTTTTCCCAGATATGCCGAGTTTTTTGTGACACCCCTAGGTGTTCTCCTACCACCCCACAAAATATCAAGGGGGGTCGTCGGAGGAAATTTTTTTTCGTAATAGAGCTCATATAAAGAGAATTTCACTCGCGGTCACTTTTTAGCCCTCGTCGAGGGCTTTTAGTAAGACCGACAGGTCTGCCCTACGGTCAAGCCATTTTCCTATAAACATGCCAAAAATTAGCCAGATGTAAAGAAGGTAAGTGCCCTAAAATCCGTTTTGAAATGACCCTCCGTTTTTCCCATAAAATACAAAGATTATATAGGGAAATACGACTGGTCAGTTTTGACCCATTTCCCGATTTTTCCCGGACATGGCGAGTTTTTTGTGACACCCTAAGGCGTTCTCCTACCACCTCACAAAATATCAAGGGGGGTCGTCGGAGGAAAATTTTTTTCGTAATAGAGCTCATATAAAGAGAATTTCACTCGCGGTCACTTTTTAGCCCTCGTCGAGGGCTTTTAGTAAGACCGACAGGTCTGCCCTACGGTCGAGCCATTTACCTATAAACATGCCAAAAATTAGCCAGATGTAAACAGGGTAAGTGGCCTAAAATCCGTTTTGAAATGACCCTCTGTTTTTCCCATAAAATACAAAGATTATATAGGGAAATACGACTGGTCAGTTTTGACCCATTTCCCGATTTTTCCCGGACATGGCGAGTTTTTTGTGACACCCCAAGGTGTTCTCCTACCACCTCACAAAATTTCAAGTGGGGTCGTCGGAGGAAATTTTTTTTCGTAATATAGCCCATATAAGGCGCCGGTCAGTCGAGGTCAGTTTTGACCCCTTCTCCGTAGAGTTTTCGGCCAACCGTCACCGGCCTTCGTGTTCTATTGCCCGAAGGCACCATCGTGCCAAATTTGACGCGCCTGCGGCGCCGGGAAGTACCCTATCGGGCACTTGACCACTTTGCTTTATATATATAGATATATGCATATATACAAAAATGTATCTATGTACATATACTATACACATGAATACAGGTATATAAAAACACACATCTATACACATATGTACACACACACACATATATGTATATATATATATGTTTATATAATATTTGCATGCGTATATGTTGCTTCATCACGACTGCTATTTAACCGACCACTCTACTCCATCTACCAGACATGGTGTGTTGTGGTCCACGTCATCACACAATACTCGTCCATCTGCAACTACTTCTGGATGTTTTGTGAAGGTTTTTTCCTTCACACAATCGTCGTTCAAGCTTTCTCCAAGCAGAAGCTGTTGCTGATAGTTTGCTGTGTCATCGGCTGGGGTAGGTTTGGCTTTTTAGGTAGGGGTAGGTTTGGCTTTATAGGTTTGTAGGTTTGGCTTTATAGATTTGCTGGTTTGGCTTTATAGGTAGGTGTAGGTTTGACTTATAGGTAGGGGTAGGTTTTGCTAAAAAAGGCTGGGGTAGGTTTGGCTTTTTTTTTTTGTGTCAGTTGTTTATTAATATGTGGTGTAACAAATCTAGCTCGTTAGTCCTCCATGTCATCACCCTGTTCATCAGACTAGTCTTCCTCAGATGTCACACTTGCATCATCTGCCTGTAGCTGACACTTTTCACAGGCACATTTTAATAAATAATTTTCCTTTAAAACTTTTTGTCGACTATGTCTACTTCTCTCAAGGTCACTTTTTTTCTTTTTTTTTTTTTTTTTTTTTTTTTTTTTTTTTGTGAAAATCAGTTTTGTAGGTTTGGCTTTTTAGGCTGATTTTTGTTTACATGGTTTATACGTCAAGTGAATGTGTGAAACCGAACTTTGAAGAAAAGCTTCCAAATTATTTATTTTTTTATGTTTAACCACATACTGTCTGTGATGTTTTTATATGACCCACTCTAAAACTCCAACCATCGTCATAACGGTAAACATTCTATCGTCCATAGACACATTTACAAAATTATTTTAGCTTTTTGAGCGTCCATTATCTTACACACTTATTTCTGTGACAATACGAAAACACATTTTCTAGTCACCGAAGGAACACTTTCCTGGAGTTATTCCCCTTACGGCTCAGGGGGCCACATCGCAGGGAGATAATCCAAGACTTCAATTTGTAAACGATGATATAAGCCACTCAAAAGCTCCCTTGGACTTAAGAATTGTATTTCATATTTTATCAAGCGATATCTTTGGTCGTCGGTTGTTGGAATACCCGAACCACCCAGGGGAATTTTTTAATGTAAAAACTTTTTTAAAAAAGAAAGATTTTTAGGAGGAAGGTGAATTTAAAATAATGAAATGTTTCCGTTGTTAGCTGGCTGGAGTATAAATCGGTCATTAATATAATATTTAAATTGTCTAAAAAAAAATTTTAGATTTAAAAAAAATATTTTTAGTTTGAGTATGAATTTTTCATTAGCTTAAAAATATATGTTATTGGAGATAGCCGAACAAAACATTTGAGGTTTGAACTTAGAGGTGGTAAAATACATGCATACAATAGAAGAACCTCCACACAAAATCTCGTGGCTCCACACGAAATCTCATGGCTTCACGTGAGATCTCGTGGCTTCACACAGAATCTCGTTGGTCCACACGAAATCTCGTGACTTCACAAAAAAATCTCGTAGCTCCACGTGAGATCTCGTGGCTCCACACAGAATCTTGTGGCTCCACAAAAAATCTCGTGGCTCCACACGAAATCTCATGGCTTCACGTGAGATCTCGTGGCTCCACTCAAACTCTCGTAACCCCACACAAAATCTCGTTGTGCCACGCGTGGCAGGGGGGTGATTGCTTGTTGGTGGGAGATTTAATTAGAAGAAACCAGAAACTCCACCACATCTGATACCAGATTTTTAAATGTTTTTTTAAGCTCAGATCTTCGTGTAATTTTAAATGTTTTTGTTTTTAAACTCAGATCTTCGTGTAATTTTCCGGTGGGAAAAAAATGTGGTGTCTGTTTACGGTATTTAAATCTGTTGACGTTTGTAATGCCATATGACCCGGGTTTTTTAAAAAACCGGATTCCATCCTTGATCTCTATCAAGATATGGGAGGAGATTTGCGGGGATTAGGTGTGTACAGGCTGGCAATGATCTCATGACGTGTGCTGTCGGGAGTAATTTAATTAACAATTATAATCATGAAATGTTCCGGGTGGAGGGGGGAGTTATATATATATATATATATATATATATATATATATATATATATATATATATATATATATATATATATATATATATATATATATATATATATATATATATATATATATAACACAATCATTGAGGTAAAGTTAGAGTATTTTTAAGTAACTTAATTCTGTTAGTGCTACAGTTACACAATAATCGGGTAAATATTTGATTCGGAAAGTTTGGCGTTCCTATTAAATAAGGTGCAGTTGTACTGTTGATAATGATTCCAATTAATTTTTTAATGCGAAAAAAAACCATTAAGAGCTGTTCATCTTTTTCGCTCTTAATTGTAGTATTGGATGGGATTTCCCACAACACAATAAATTATTACTTGTGAACATAACATGCGCTATATGGCCAGTTGACTCCGACTTCAACCGTTTTTTTTTCCTTGCTTGATTTGTTTCCAAAGCCTTTGTTCAACCAAAAATAAACTAAAGGCAGTTTTTTTTTTTAATTTGGCGTTTTCTCTTCTAATTTGGTTGCAGTCCCCAAATCCAAAGACTCATCTGCCTAAGGTTCCGAACTCGGGACTTTTGGAGTGATCTCCCGATCTCCCGATCTGACCACGCCATCCCTAACAGTTTTTAACATCCATACACTAATGAATCACACCATTCTATCCAAATCATACACCGCAACACAAACCAAGAACTATCAAATTAAAACAACTCTCTCTCTCTCTCTCTCTCTCTCTCTCTCTCTCTCTCTCTCTCTCTCTCTCTCTCTCGCTCTCTCTCTCTCTCTCTCTCTCTCTCTCGTGAAGTTTATCTAAGACGGTACATCAGCTATTCACAATCTCTTTACTTTTTTCGTTTCAGTGTTACCCATTGTTCCAGTCATTGCTTACGTCATCGCTCGAGCTCTTGATGCCACTAGCAATGTCAGGTCTGTAGAACACATACACGGATATATATATATATATATATATATATATATATATATATATATATATATATATATATATATATATATATGTATATGTATATGTATATGTATATGTATATGTATATGTATATGTATATGTATATGTATATGTATATGTATATGTATATGTATATGTATATGTATATGTATATGTATATGTATATGTATATGTATATGTATATGTATATGTATATGTATATGTATATGTATATGTATATGTATATGTATATGTATATGTATATGTATATGTATATGTATATGTATATGTATATGTATATGTATATGTATATGTATATGTATATGTATATGTATATGTATATGTATATGTATATGTATATGTATATGTATATGTATATGTATATGTATATGTATATGTATATGTATATGTATATGTATATGTATATGTATATGTATATGTATATGTATATGTATATGTATATGTATATGTATATGTATATGTATATGTATATGTATATGTATATGTATATGTATATGTATATGTATATGTATATGTATATGTATATGTATATGTATATGTATATGTATATGTATATGTATATGTATATGTATATGTATATGTATATGTATATGTATATGTATATGTATATGTATATGTATATGTATATGTATATGTATATGTATATGTATATGTATATGTATATGTATATGTATATGTATATGTATATGTATATGTATATGTATATGTATATGTATATGTATATGTATATGTATATGTATATGTATATGTATATGTATATGTATATGTATATGTATATGTATATGTATATGTATATGTATATGTATATGTATATGTATATGTATATGTATATGTATATGTATATGTATGTGTATGTGTATGTGCATGTGCATGTGCATGTGCATATGCATGTGCATGTGCATGTGCATGTGCATGTGCACGTGCATATGCATATGTATATGTATATGTATATGTATATGTATATATATAATATGGTAGAGAGAGTGTCTATATCATAATTATAAATTTAGATTATGTGGTAGTCCATAATCGCTGGCTTTAAGCTATTTTTGTATCGTCAAAAAATAAAAAGGTCAGAACCCTACCCAATTTGCAAACCTTCAACCTCTACTTAAATAGTTATGCATCCACAATCAAAAGGTCCTCTGACTAGACAAGCCCTACAAAATAAATGACATTTTAGAACCGACCAAAGGATTCCCTACAAATACCCCCCATAAATAAACCGCTGTTATAAGGCTCCCGACAAATAGACTCCCGAAATAAAACAGCTCCCGGTTAAAAGATCCACTAAAAGATCCACGACAGTGCGGATCCGCCAAAAAGAACTCAGGACAGTATGGCCACCGACAAAATGGCTCCCGATATATTCACTCCGGCCAAAATAACCACCTAACAGAACGGTTCCACGACAATTTGTTTCCGGACAAAATGTCTCCTAACAAAAACAACTAGTCAACAAAAGAAGAAAGTGAAACTGTGTCAGCGGAAGCTTAGTGTATCGCGGGAGCTTAGTGTATTGCGGGAGCTAGATGTTTCTTCCGAGCTTAATGTGTTTCAAGAATAGTATGCAGGGCCGGCGCTAACTATAAAGTAAACTAGGCGTTGTAAAATGTTTTGCCTAGGGCGCTAAATAACCTGGCGCCAGCACTGATTGTATGGCTGAGCTTAAATCAGCAGCGGGTGTTTAATATACGACAGGCTTAATTCGAAGAAGCGAAGTGAAAATGAGGAGCTTGAATGCTAAGCGCAAGCTAAATGACTTACGATGGCGTAATTTGTGTCGGGGGCTAAAAATTGAGAAGGAACATAAAATTTGGTGGACGATTTATGCCAGGCTAGAGACGTATGAACAGCTAGAGCTTAATGTATTGCTTGAGCTTAATGCTAGTCGAGAGCTTAATTTATGGATCTTAACATTCAGAAGTTATATTTTTTATGGGTTTTTTTTTTACTGAAGGCAGGAGTTTAGATAGCAGTGACAGTTTAAATTTTTGTAGGAGCTTATTATTTTAAGCTCAATGTGTGTCGTAATTTAGCTACAGCGGGAGCCGTTTTGTCTAGGACCATATTGACGTTGGCCCTACTAGCTCACACAAACAAAAAAAAAACCATCGATCTGAACTTGTTATCCGCTAAGTCCGCAAGCAAACTAACATCAAATCTTTTACTTTGATAAATAGTTAATCGTTATGCCTCTATTATCATAAGGTCTCTGTTGTTAATTATCGGCAACCCTATTCAGAGCCTCAAAGTGTTCAGGCTCAAGGTCTGGAGTTCCCTCTGGGGGCGACTGGTTGGAATTATCCATGTTATTGTCCCTATGTTAGAAATATACAGTAATTCAAAGTCATGATAAACTAACAATTATGGATGACAGGTAGTCATACTTTTCTGACGTAAGATTACATTGCTAAGTCATAATTTTAACATTTTCTCACATAGCTCTAGTAAACCAATGATTGATGTAATAAAATCAATTATTAATATAATTAATCAAAGATTGATCTAATAAATCAAAGATTTATCAAATTCAGTGATTGGTCTAACCAATCAATAATTGATCTAACCAATCAATAATTGACCTAACAATCTTTTACTTCCCTTATAGTGCTTGATCTAACCAATCAATAATTGATCTTTACTTCTCTTACAGTGGTTGATGTAACCAATCAATAATTGCTCTAACCAATCAATAATTGATCTAACCAATCAATAATTGATCTAACCAATCAATAATTGATCTAACCAATCAATAATTGATCTAACCAATCAATAATTGATCTTTACTCCCCCTACAGCTGTTGGTCACACACAGACTGGACCTTCTGGATCCTCGTCTCCCCAATTATTCTCTCCCTTGTGGTAAGGTCAAGGTCGATGTCTGGTCCTCGTTTGTTGAATGTCTTATCGTGTTTGTCTTTCCTACTACATACATAAATTCTCTACTTATTTATCTTATTGTGTCTTGCTTAAAACCTTCAGCCTGTTTCTCCCCAGTCTGTTTCTCCTAAATGAAGAAGACGTTGCCCCAATAAACATTAAAATAGGCCAGCTTAATTAAGATGTAAAATCCACTATTTCCCTTTCATGTACAGCCTTATATTGTTACTGAATATGCTACGTATTTAACCATTAAATCATTCCAACAAGTTGACTTATTTAAGATGTAAAATCAATGCACTATTTCCCTTTCATATAGAGCCTTATATTGTTGCTGAATATGCTGTGTATTTAACCGTTAAATCATTCCAACAAGTTGACTTATTTTAGATGTAAAATCAATGCACTATTTCCATTCCCAGTTAAACCTGATACTGTTGCTGAATATTCTACGTATTTTACTCTCCAAGATCAGGGCGTTTAACACCAATGAACACAACCAGAACTGGTAATGTCCCTTTGTTGTTGTTTTTGTTGTTGTCACGGTTGACTTATCTAAACTGATTACGTGTCAACCAATGGCGCCGGCACATTGAGTAAAGGATGAGAGGGGGGGTGTAGTTGTATTTTCTCGGCTGGGAAAATTCTGCGAGTGCCCTAAATTTTCCCTATAAGCAAAGCCTCGCAGCATTTGTATTGTTACCTTGCCACGCAGTCGTATTGTAAAATATAAACGTGAGAATCTTCCAAGAACCGCACAAACAAAAACCTAATTGCCCACACGCGTTTGCTCATTAGAGGCCTGCCCAGATTACTTTAACAAGACCTGGATCTTTCTTAATCCCCCTCAACACTCATGAAATTTTTTTGAGCATTTCTTTATCATTTACTGTGACAATGAGGCAGCGATACTAATAAATTATAACATTTCTGCAACTTTCAATTGAAGTCTAAAAAAAACGTTTCATTACTAGAAAATAAATACCGTTGAAAAAGATATTATTTTTTCCCTTTTTTTGCGAATTTAATTTTAGCCTACATCTGATGCCTGGTTTAATCGTTGCAGTACTTTAAAAACATAAAATGATTTAAAGGTACTTTTAAAAAAATGAAATTATTTAAAGGTACTTTATAAACATGAAATGAGTTAAAGGTAATTTAAAAACATGAAATGATTTAAAGATACTATAAAAACCCGAAATAATTTGAAGGTACTTTAAAAACATGAAATGATTTAAAGGTACTTTAAAAATATGAAATGATTTAAAGGTACTTTAAAAACATGAAATGATTTAAAGGTACTTTAAAAACATGAAATAAAAAAGAACAGTACAAACGTTGATTGAACTTGAAGAGCCTAGATAGGTTTCAGAAAGCTGACTCAGAAGGCCAAACTACGAGAAGATCAAACTATTCAAATCTGACGTAAATAATATTTGGCCAACGGAACGCTAAGTTTAGATAACCTTTGACCCGAACCACCAGACGATATTGAATACATTTGAATAACCGTGATCGTTAGCAAAACTGAAACACTTGGCAATGCAAAGCTGGACATAAAATGGAAGAAGAGCGAGGAGATTCGAGTTGTATGTAAATGTCGCCAGTCGTTATCATCGCGATAAAATATTTTTTTAGAGTTCGTGTAATGACCGGGGGAAAATGATGTAAACCAGGAAGAATTTTTTTTAAATATCCACACGGCTGCTTAATGAAAAATCTACATGAAGATAGTCGGATTTCTTCATATTTTTGTAAAAATCGTTTTTTTTTACGAGATATTTTCCGAGGTGTTAGATCTTGTCTTGAGATGTAGATTGTCAATCACAGGGGTTGTTAAATAAATATTTTTTGTTTCATCTCTATTTGTGGATTACGTTTTTTTTAAAATCTGATACAGAACAAAGTCCAGTAATTAACTGGTGATAAATCTGATACAGAACATCGTCTAGTAATTAACTTATCATAAATCTGATACAGAACTAAGTCTAGTAATTAACTTGTAATTGCACAACGTTGCAAGGAAATGCCCACTTACAGACCTAACGATATGTAGGGCAGATGAAGTAGAGTTTCTATGTTCCTTGACCTGGCATATGAAGAGATGTTGTGGCCAGTACTATGCCCAGGCCGCCTTTACTTTCCCTAACGTGAGTTAGGTACCCATCAGAGCTGAGTGGACTCAGGGACGCTGTGTGGTAGCAAGTCCGAACCAAGATCCGAACTCGTGACCTTCGGGGTAGCAAGCTAAGGCTAAACATATACATATGTAAATCTATACTATCGTATCTGTTGTTCATTTAATGTTTTGATAATTTATACAACTAATATACAATAAGTTCTAATGAATACCCCCACCCCTCCCCCAGGAGAGCTGTGAAGGCCACCCTGATACTGGTGCCACTGCTGGGTCTACAGAACCTGATCACCAGCGTCAAGCCTGGGAACATGGACAAGCAGGGCGTGTTCATCTGGGACCTCATCTCCAACATCTTAAATTCTTTCCAGGTGAGACCTACTTCTCGGTCTAGGGGAGGTTATGTAAAGTATCCACAACACACAGAGGATACAGTACAATAACCCTAACTACAGTGGATACACAGCGCCCAGTAGATACAGTAGAGTATCCATTTGTTAGTGAATACAAGGGTAGACTTACCAATTTACTTAAAAATCCCACCCACTGTGTGGTACCTGGTACTCACCATTACAAAATATTTGTTTGTTTTCACAGGGGGCTGTGGTCGCTTTAATATTCTGTTTCTTCAATGGCGAGGTAAGTCTTGGGAAACATTTCTATCACTTTCCTACAGGACTAAATTCTGCTTGACCTACTGCATGACATTACAACCTGCTGTCCCACTAACCATGACCTAACAACACTACCACCACCCAGGACCTAACAACACTTCTCTACCACTAACCATGACCTAACAACACTACCACCACCCATGACCTAACAACACTTCTCTACCACTAACCATGACCTAACAACACTACCACCACCCATGACCTAACAACACTACTCTAACACTAACCATGACCTAACAACACTACTCTCCCACTAACCATGACCTCACGACGTCACTCTACCACACGCAGGTTTTGGCAGTGTTGAAGCGACGCTGGGGACAGTGGCGACACAACTACGACCCGGCTTTTTTGGGCCGACCGTCGGTCAACAGCACGACCTTGGCCATGACCTTGGATGACACGTCGACCGCAGGAGCTGCCTTCAAGAACGGCAGCAACAGGATGACCAAAGCCTCGACCAGAAACGCCAAGGTAATCCCTGAAGAAATAACCTAACCATTTATGTCAAGGTAATCCCTCAAGAAATGACCTAACCATTTAATCCCTCAAGAAATAACCTAACCATTTAATCCCTCAAGAAATAACCTAACCATTTATGTCAAGGTAATCCCTCAAGAAATGACCTAACCATTTAATCCCTCAAGAAATAACCTAACCATTTATGTCAAGGTAATCCCTCAAGAAATAACCTAACCTTCTGCGCCAAAGTAATCCCTCAAGTAATAACCTAACCATTTATGTCAAGGTAATCCCTCAAGAAATAACCTAACCATTAATACCAAGGTAATCCCTCAAGAAATAACCTAACCATTAATACCAAGGTAATCCCTCAAGAAATAACCTAACCATTTATGTCAAGGTAATGCCTAGAGAAATAACCTAACCATTTATGTCAAGGTAATCCCTCAAGAAATAACCTAACCGTTTATGTAAAGGTAATCCCTCAAGAAATAACCTAACCATTTACGTCAAGATAATCCCTCAAGAAATAACCTAACCATTAATACCAAGGTAATCCCTCGAGAAATAACCTAACCATTAATACCAAGGTAATCCCTCAAGAAATAACTTAAGCACTAGCCTTCAGCAAGGTATGCTCCGTGTTGTTATTTCGCAACTTTTGCTACTAAACAACAAAATTTTAAACGATCGTTTTTCGCTTCTCGACCCAAATTTAAAGAAAATGAAATAAAAGGAATTAAGTTTCAGCTTTACAAAAGTAAGAGCTGAAGCACTTTTAAATCTGTTCGATTTTTATTTCGAAGACTATGTCGCAACCTCATGTAATGTCTTGATTTCATTGACGATTCCCGTTGCACTATTATATTTTCTTTTATAACTGTTTGTCAATGTCATGTTTTTTTTTTTGTTGTAGTTTTTTTTTTACTTTATTGATATGAAAATAGTTAGCCAAATTGGCAAGATCTCCCAGAACTAACTTGCTTAAATAGTTGGCCAGATTTCCTAAAAGCTAAAACTAAAAGCCAGATTTCCTGAAACTAAAATATTTCTTGATTTCTTCTTTTAATTTCTAGGACAGCACGGAGCTCCAGCTGATGGTGCCAGGTACTAAAGGTCAGTGACGTTGATCCAGTTCTTAAGTATACCTGTGATAGTCCAGTCCTTAAGTATACCTGTGATAGTCCAGTCCTTAAGTATACCTGTGAAAGTCCAGTCCTTAAGTATATCTGTGATAGTCCAGTCCTTAAGTATACCTGTGATAGGTCCAGTCCTTAAGTATACCTGTGATGGTCCAGTCCTTAAGTATACCTGTGATGGTCCAGTCCTTAAGTATACCTGTGATGGTCCAGTCCTTAAGTATACCTGTGATAGTCCAGTCTTTAAGTATACCTGTGATAGTCCAGTCCTTAAGTATACCTGTGATAGTCCAGTCCCTATGTATACATGTGATACAGTGTTTCTTTCTGCCTTTTTGGGGAGGGGGAGGGGAGGAGGCGGACACTGGTAAAAGTATGTTTCCTAAATAAATTCCATTTCGTTCTTTGTATGTATACCTTTGTTAATTGCCTTTTACATGTAAACCTCCATTAAACCACTGATTTCTACCATAACAGCCTGAAGTGTTGGCGACTGTCACTCCCCTTGTACTTGAAGACATTCAATCGATGCCCGAACGATTCTACAACCATCTACAGTTGTGATGTCATACAGCAGGCGCCGTCTGGAAACTATTTGTTCCATCAACTCGAGGATACTCTCTAGCAGAAGGAAGAGTTGAATTCGATGTGCGACCTTTCGTAGTTGTAAAAACGAGTTTCATACAAATTATAAGTGTTACATTTACAGCAGGTGTTACAAAATATTCATCTTGTAACATTTCAATTCAAAAAGAAAGAATTTCGTCAACTGTCTTGAGTGTACAATTTTCAAATATATCAAGTCTGATGGTGACTAATAAGGGTTGTGAATCTAATTCTAAAAGTGGGGTGGGGTGGGGGGGGGGGGTGAGACATGTGTAAGCTGGTGAATGACACACACGTCAATGGGATGTGTGTGTGTGATTGTATACGTCAGAGCGGATGTTCACACACATCTACCCGTGCCAGAGTTGACACGCCGACACACTTGACCAGTGGCTACTTCAATGATATGATGATCACAGAACTCAGCTCAGCTAACCGCCGTCGATGAGATGTGTTGATGGCAGGAGTTCACTCAGACAAGGTCAAGGTTGGCGGGAGTTTTTCGTCCAAAGTCAAGGTCGGCATGCCCTCGTTCAGCCAACGTCAAGGTCATCAGGTATTAGTACAGTCACTTGCTGTTTACCCTAGTCATTATTTATTTCAATGATTACATTTACACCAACCGCAGTGTTCTAAATAAATTTTTTTGCTCGTGTGCAAAAGTCTCCAGTTCAACAAAGTAACTGTGTAGGCCTATCATTGGTATCAACTTAATTTTGTTTACTTATTATAGCAACTGTTCTACCTGTGTGTTATCTACGGTGGTGAAAAGTAGGTACAGTTAATGTTAAATTAATTTTAATTTCATACATTTTGGGAAAGGTTGTAACAATTAATGTTTGTGTTGGTATAAATTAACCAAGGTAATTAATAAAATCATGATTGTTCATTACGCTAATCGTACATAATTGTTTTAAAATGACTTTTGATGTAAATTTGATATTCTCTATTTAACCTGATGTAAACCTTATGGCGACTAGACATAGAGGTAACTCCTTACTGTTTTGTCTGTCGGCAGACCAATGGTTACTTCCCTTATTTAGTGCTCGTTAAAGATCACATATAATGTGAGGCAGAGGTTGATCTTCTTGTAATGTGAAATGGGGTGGGATGGGAGATGGGGTGATGGTATAAAACAATGACTTTGTTTTGTTCTGTGTTCATATTTTTGACATTTAAAATGATCTGGTGGGGTCATCCATAAATGACGTCACGCTTTTTTTGACGATTTTTACCTCCCCCCCCCTCGCCTTCGTCGCACATCGTCACAAAAAGCCAGACCTCAGCCTACAAACCCCCTCAAAATTGTAGTTGAATTTTTCATAAAACATCGATTTGCCAAAATCTTGTCTGAACTCTGTCAAAATAGTATTTTAATTATCAATTCCTATTACAATTTATTAAAACAGTTTTCTAAAACGCGAAATAACGTCTAAAATTCGTTTTCTAACATTGCTTTTTCATAATGCAAAAGTGTAACGTCGCACCATCTGACCCCCCCCCCCCTCCCCCTCATCACACACCGTCACAAAATTAGGGACCCCCCCCCTCCCCCTACAAGTGTGACGTCATTTATGGACGACCCCTGGTGTTCTGGAGAAAATCAAGGAAATTATTTTACTTCAAGTTTTTAAGGTAACCAATAATGTCGTGGTTGAGACAGAGCTTGAGCTGGTTTAAGGTATTGTTTATAGAATATCACGTGATATGGTCGGAAAATGGCATATTTTTGTTTATTTAAATTTGGGCACCAACTCGTAGGCCCACCCAAGATGTTAATTGCTTCCCCTATTTGACATTAAAATGTAAACAAAAAAATGTGAAGCTGTCACGCGGACTAAAGACGACATCATATAAAGAAAATTATAGATATGTACCATTTTCGTTATACTTTGATTAATTACACTGTATTTAATTGGATAACCATTAGTATATATTCATATGCGTACTCAGTGTATTTATTTACTTAACACAGCAAAAAAATTAAATAAAATTACTAAAATACTATTGCTAAACAGTAATTACTTTATCCCCTTTTAAATTCGCTAATTTCAAAGAACTTATACTAAAAGTTGACTTTTTTCCATTCATTTGTTTATTATACTAGTCGTAAGGGATAGTGTGTCGCGTAATAGTTTTTACATGTTTGATGATAAGTTCAGAACGTGAAAATATCCGCTTGTTAAAATGGCCGGACACTGAGACATCACAGCCGGCAGAGTTTATCGAAAGGTTGGGATCAATAGGACGACACTTAAAATTAAAAACATGCACAGCTGTTACTAGAAGTATACACAATTTAGAATTTTTTTCCACTCCTATTTTTCTCATATTTATATATATATATATATATATATATATATAGGTGGACTGTTCTATTAGTTATTATACTTCAATGGTGCATACCGATCTTGATCAAACATGTTTTAAAACGTTGTGATAGTCACACTTTACTGTACTCGGATCGTAGACTTAATTTTTATTTGTTTATTGGCAGACAAAACTTTATTATTATCAAACAACTATGTTTAACTGGGTTTGTTTTGTTTTTTTTTTTACATTTTTATTGCACATTTTGCGCCTGCCATGGAATGTCTACCTTCTAAATTCTATCCGTTCAGAAACCGCTGTAATCAGGGGAGGTCATTTAACTATCTTACGAAGTTATCATTTTACTGTGTTATTTCCCTTTGACCACAAATTTCACTGACTTTTCAACAAAAATATATTTTGAAAATCTATTGTTTTTAGAATAGAAACACTACAGTATATTTTAATTTAACTTATTTAAGAAATTTACAATGCCAATAAGTTACTGTAGTTGCTTAATACCAAACCAAAAAATTTAATAGTCCTATGATTCTTAGAGAGTGGATATGCCTGTTCAAGATTTTTCCACACTTATTGCACCAGGTGGAAATTTACATTCCAAAATGTATACCAGTTTTGTCTTTTAATCAATAAAATACATATCAATAAATAGAGTGTTTTTTTTTCTAGACTAATCTGTCATTGTTGGATTTCTAAGCTAGAAAATTACTTTGTGTTACATTGTATAGCTACATTTATTTGCAAACAAAATAAATTTCTTAAACATATTTATATAATTATGTTGTTTATACATAATGTATATTATTTTCATCATCATTACATGTGTTATCTATATCCACATAAAACTTTTTTTAAGGTTCTTAATTGTTCCTTGTCCTACTTCCAATTTTGAATTATTCTGTTACTATATTTTTTTTATTGTTAACAATGTTTTATTACTTTCCTTTTACAAGTTTTAATGTTGTGTTGTACTTTCTATCTAATGTAATTTCTGTCTTTGAATAAAACTTTGTAAATTGATGTCAAAAACATTAAGTCAACTGTTTTACTGTTGATTGATGAACATGTATCAGATATTTTGTGAATACTTTAATAATACAAATTAACAAAATTTGATTTAAAAACTGTATTAGTGATAACAATAATTTTTATGTTCTTTATTTAATGTTTGTCTACTTAACTATCAACCTGTGTTTTACTAGACTAGATAAATTGTTAAATGAATATCAATGAATGTATGATCTGGCATTTAGAATCTGTTTCTTTAAAATAGTTTTAAAAAAGTAATGCTGATATCATAACCTATGTTCACCATTTAAAAAAAAAAGCTAATGACCTTATGTTAAAAAAGAAAAAAATTAACAGCCCCAAATTGTGGTTTTGTTCTCCTGTAACTGCAGATATGCCAAGTAAATAAAGCATTTACTTAACCAAAAGGTCTTCCACTTTCTTTTATCAAAAAAGTTTTTTGTTTATTTTATTTTAGATTGTGCATGCATTTAAATAAATTAATATTAAATTACATCAAGTAGTAATTAGAGTAGTGTGTGCCTTCACAAACCGCTGCAGTGCTGGGTGTGGAGTCCGACCAGCTCTGATGGGTAGCTAACTCACGTTAGGGAAAGTAGAGGCAACTGGTCATTGAGACAAATGACTTGACATGATCGTAGTTTCATTTCATTCTTTATTGGACATGACATTGATAGACATAGACGATGACTTTTACAACGAATACTAAGACTTGACAACATTCACGACAACAGGACAAATACTTCCACACCCCCCAACAAGACTCAAACTGTCCTAAACTACTTCCCCCAGCAACAAGATCCTACTCTCAAACATCACACCCTTATGTACCTCATCACAAGGTCAAAATCTTTTATCACTACTCTCAAACATCACACCCTTATGTACCTCATCACAAGGTCAAAATCTTTTATCAATATAGATAATTCTACAACACACATACTCTCTTATCATTCATAACAAACAAGACTGACAGCTTAGAATTAAAAAATGTTATTAGTAATCAAGTATTTTACTCTGTGTCCAGTCATGGAATCTTCTTGTAGTCGTATTATTGAGGACCCAAGAGATAAAATGCTAAAATTAAAACGTTTCAGTCATTTGAATGGTTTCATTAAAATAGGTAAAAAAAATACCTTTTAAAAATCTAGCAATTTTACTTTATTTTATGCTGCTACTGTTTTGTAAACCTGTTTCTTTTTGTTTGCAAACTTTAATTAAACATCAATCCCTGCATCAACCAGTATCTAATATCCCATGCATGTCAATAATTTTAGGGCTGTATGGGTCCAGTCAGCTGTCTGTCTCATTGAGTGCACGTTTCTATATCCCTGATTTCTATGTTGAAACATGCAAAAAAGTAGACATGATGAAACATATGGAACATTTAAACATTTATGCAATATATGAAATCACAATTTTTTCTCCACTCCACCACGACTAAAACATTGATACTCAACTTGGTGGGTCAAACATAAAATTCAAGATAAATTTATAACTAATTCCTCACTAAGTTTGGGATAGCAAGGTCAAGTAGGTTGGAAGTATAAAATCTTTAGCTCAGCATTGAACAAATATCTAGTCATTAATTTCATAAGGATAACACACAACAAGAAGGTGCTATAGTATTTCAATTCTTTTTATACAAAACAGACACCATCATTTGAAGTTATTAATATTAGCGTGAAAAATATTTTTGGAACTTTTTTTGAAATTGTTTTTCTGTCAAATTCCAAAAGTCTGCATATTCTTCCAGCGCAACACCAGCTGATTGCATAATAGTCCATCGTTGTCGCAGTCTGGTTAAAGAAAATGAGAAGAAACGTTTGTTTTTAATCACATACTCTGGACCAACTTTCACCTCATTGAGAAAAAAATCCAAAACACTTTTGATTTTACAGTTACTGATATGTTTTGACAGTGGATAAGATGATAGCATACTGTCAGCTGTTTCTTTTGTACACTTCAGTCTGTGTTGAAGGTACTCACACTGACTGGCACAGCCTTCAAGTGCATCAAGCTCTGAGCATAAATTTCCAAAGTATAAATCAAAATTAGCATCATGACATACAAGATAATAAACAATGCCTTCTTGGTGCAATATTGGGTTTTCTGTCAAAAAAGATTTTTCTTTCAGCAACTGCAAGCGACGTTTGAGTTCTTCATTTGAAGTGTAGTATATTGGTTTTGGATTTTTTTTAATTAACGACATAGGAAAATTATAAGACAAAAGTAATTTAACCTTTAGTTCAATTAAATGTGTGGACATGTGAAGTATGAAAGGGTATTTTTTTATCATTGAATTTACATCATCAACACTACATTCCATTACATTAGCAATAGACTGGATATGCTTCTGTTGATCTTTTTTCACAGTTTTGATGTGTGGGTCAACTCCAGTAAGAAAAGTTGCACTACAATGCATATTTCTGCATGTCGAATTTGTAATTCTTGAAAATAGACATTCACGAAGTGGATTTGATAGGCTGCTACTGTTTAAGAAGGGTGTGAAATTTCTTAGTACATGTTGAAAGAGCTCAGCTGTTGATTTTAAGTTTAATGCAGTTATTGTTGTCAGCCCCATAGTTGTGATCAACACAGCTTTAACAGTTCAGTTTTTTTATTCAGCCACAAGAAAACCTTTACCTGTTAAGAAAATAAATATGGACAAATATTGAGTATAAACAATTCTAAAAAGTGCAATTTATTTTTTTATTAAGTAATTTTAATTACAAACAAAATTTACAAACAAAATCTTCTGAAACAGTCCTCAAACACACCTCGTGATACCATCTTTCACACATAGCACACCCAACCCAGTTCATTAGACTCCCATTTATACATTTTTCTTTTGCTACTTCTTCCAATCCACATTCACAACATTTCACATTCTCATCACAGTTGACCTCCTCGTTCATCCCACACACAACACTGGCTTCCATGTTCTCATCATCATCATCCGCACGCTCAACATCTGTTTTCCGTTTTTTATAATTTGTATTTTTTATCATTTCTGTAATTTTGGCAATGTCTTGCTCATTGTTGTCACCAGCAGTTGAGTTTTTTAAAAACATCGATATTTTCCCAAAATCTTGTCTAATTTCGGTCAAAATAGAGTATTTTAATCAATTCCTATTACAATGTATTAAAACAGTTTTCTAAAACGCGAAAAAACGTCTAAAATTCTTTTTCTAACATTGCTTTTTTATAGTGTGACTTCACATCTAACCCCCCCCCTCCTCCCCCTCATCACACATCGTCATAAAATTACAGACCCCCCCCCCCCACGAGTGTGACGTCATTTATGGAAGACCCCAAATAACACCACCACCAAAACCAAAAAATTCAGATAACTTCAGCTTGGTTTTAAAAATATTTGAAGTAGGCCCATAGCTTACGATATAACACGAGCAACTGATAATATCGATTTGGTTTAGCAAACTTTCTGAAAGATCTAGATTAGATCTGGTTATTTCCCTTGATTTTGTTTACTACTGCTGTTGCTTATGATCAGACATATCGCTGTGTACTAGATCTAGTGTGTACTGTAGTGTAGTAGTGTGTACTCATGTAACCTACAGCCTACAACAGGGTACATAGGCCTACTTTATAGGCTATCTATCTACCTAGTAATCTACTAATATTTAGAATAGGCCATGCCATCTAGATCTAGTTCTAGTAAAATCACGATATAGCGTCGGTTATTATTCCGGAACTGTACAGCAGTAAAAAACAGTAAAACCATGGCGTAGTCTGTCGAGCCGTTCCGGAAACCACCGGAAATACTGTAAACCATCATTTATTTGCCGCCATATTATTTTTTACACATAATGATAATGTTTAAAAATGTGCAAGGATTGATTTTAGTTGCATTTTAAATACTGTTTTGCTAATTATTTTGTATTTCTAATTATTTTAAGTGTATGTGCTAATTATTGCTGCTACTAAACATTATTCTAGTTATTCTTACTACTTTTAACTTTAGTAAATCTAATCGTCTTAGACAGTGGCGGAACTAGAAAAAAAGGGCTCCCCCGCAAAGAAAAAATTAGGGCCCCCTATATATATATTATATATATATATATATATATATATATATATATATATATATATATATATATAGGGCCTATAATATCTATATCCTAACTGACCTGAGTAGTTTAGTCTACTTCATTGCAATATAAAACCATTCTGGGAGAACAATCCAGACAAATTTGGTCCAAACTCATCTTAAGCTAGAAATTAATACAAACACTTCTAAACATGCTGGTCAAAAATATATAAAGACGTAAGCTTGATTCGTGAATGGTTTCTCGCGTTATGTTTATTCTTTTCATTTTTGGCTTTTATAATATCAATTTCGAAAACATTGATTTTTATGGCTATACCATTGTTTATTACGTCTTATTTAAATAATAATTCAGAGAATTTAATTGCTTTTTAATATACATAGCACAAAACTATTTAAATGAGCTTTGTGGGCATCCCTATTTTAAAGAAGGGCAGTAAGTCATGGAAGTAGTGTGAATGTTTGCCTACCTTTCAAACTATAGCTCTTGTAGATTATAAAATATTTTTCTACGCAACAATCTCTGCTATAGTAGACCTTTTTTTTTTTTTTTACAAAACCACTTTTAAGATGCATGAAAAACATAATTTTTGAAAAACAAATTCATTGTTTTTTGGTCGGAACTGGGCCCCTAAACGTCCTGGGCCCCCCCCCCCCGCATTGCGGGGTCTGGCGGTATGGTAGTTCCGCCCCTGGTCTTAGATCTAGATTCTAGATCTAGATTCTAGATCTAAAAATACTAACAGAACTAGAGCCAGTAGTAGAGCTGGTTGTCGCAAATCTTCTGCAGGTTTTTTCTGTTTCTTAAAAAAACATTAATTACTACACTCAACTTTATTACTTATTATTTAGATTTACTAATTGTTGCTAATTTTTTGTCAGTTAAACATTAAATTAAGTTAAAACATTAATTTAATGCAGTTGACTTTATTTTTTTTTCAACTGTCAAATAAACTATGGTTTACAGTAACGAATGTTACCGAAACTCAACGAACATTACCCAATAATTTCCGACGCTATATCGTGATTTTACCCTAGTTCTATTTTCAAGTAGGCCTAGGCCCTATTTATTTTCATTTTGTCTAGGCCTAAATAGTAAATACTAAATAAATAGTAAATAAATTTATGAGGTGTATGAAGTACTATACTATGAACTTAGTTAGGACTTAGTCTTAGTTAACTTTAAACTTAGTATTAGATTAGTAACTTTTACGGTAATCTATCGTAAAATCGCCCGCGATTTGTAATGTGAAAAACAGGTGACTCCTTAAATTTTAATAATTATTTCACATTTTGAGGAGAATTTATGTTTTAAAAAATTCGAAAATGTTTCCTTGATTCATTTATGTACCTGTTTTTAAACAATTGAATTAAAACTTTTCCGTAATAAATGAAGACTAGCGATGTTTCCAAGAGATGCAACCATGCTCATTTACTGCAGCCATCTTGTTAAAGTTTTATTTTTATAAGCTTTTAGCGCCAGATTCAGGGGGAAGCCACTCTATTTTACAAATGGCTGCTGTTTATATAGCAAATCTTGCTCTCAGACACTGCTGTTTAAAGATAATTTCTGGCCTATATCGATATATTTAGCAATTGATTTAGGTTTATTATTCATTTATCTATAGTATTTGACACAAAAGAATGACAATATACTTCTATTAAAGCCTTGACATTGAGGTAACGTTTTCGTACATAAATAGCCGCGGGCGATTTTACGTACCCAAAACGATAGATTACCACTTTTACTTACTTAGAATCTAGATCTAGTAGTCTAGATCTTGTAATTGTAGTAGTTATTAATTAGCCTATTATAATAGTATAGGCCTAATAATAGTAAGGGCTAATAATAGGCCTATATTATTATATTAATATTATATTATTAAATATTACATACGAGATCGCCCGTTGAGGGAGAATACTATTCACTATGTCAACATGATGTCTATTCAGAATACAATGGGCGCTAGTTTGATAACGACAGTGTTCTCTAAATCGAAACCAAAATCATCACCTCAACGTCAAATTTAACCGGAAACGAAATATGTAATTAAAAACGGATTTTTATCTAGAATCGGCATTTAAATCTAATTTAAGCTTGATCTACACCTTTTTTCTACACGTTGTTACTGCACATTTATACTAAATATACTAAATATAGTCGTTGCCATACCCCTAAACCTTGCACCTAAACTCAAACATGACAAAAGTCGCATTTAGAGTTTCTTTCAGGCAACTCTATAGGTGGGGGGGGGGGAGGGTACGCGGGGACGGCTCCGCTGTCACCCCTGTCTGATTCTGAAAGAATGAAAGAAACACTGGTCGAATTTGTATATGATACAGATTAAAGGTAGACCATACTTCTATAATATTGACCCGTTTCCTACTTTTGGCCGCTAAACCTCAATCATGGAGATAGTATTTCTTTCAGACTTTTTTATCTCTGGGGCCCTAAATATTTTAAGCGGGGCGTGCACATTAATATCTTGGGGGGGGGGGGGGGGGCTGACACAGGTAAAAGTATATATTATGTATATAAATTCTTTTTTTATCTTCGGGGTGGGGGGGGGGGTGGTAGATGTTCTTAGGAGATGCACAAAAGAAACTTTTTAAGATTAGACAAACAAATTAGGCGGTAATGCCAGTGCTTTTATTATAGAGTAACGATGACGTCATACTATTTATTTTTTCAGCATTGGCTTTTTAATTCATTGTTTACTCGAGAATCAATATTAAGTATTGATAATATTAGATAGTAGTCTCCTATATATATATATATACATCATATAGCTAATATTTTAGTTATAGGCTTACTACTACTACTACTACTAATTTAGGCCTAGGCCCTAATACTTTATATAGTATATAGTATAGGCCTGGTCTATAGTATACTATATGACACTATAGCCTATATTATATAATAATAATATATATAGGCCCTACCTACTTATTTTATAGGCTTAGAGATACAAGATAGATTAGATCTAGTAGTAGTAGTCTAGTATTCATGTTTCTTAGTATTCTAGTACTAGAGTAGTAGGCCTATAATTAATATTTAAGTATATTTATAATTTATAGGGGCCTATAATTTTATAGGTCTGATACTAATTAATAATTCAGGCAAGTGTCCATTATGGAAAATGGCCTTTGGGCAAACGGCATTCGGGCATGTGTCTTTCAGGAAAATGTCTGTCTACCATAGAGCACACAACTGCCAACCCGAAAGTCTCAAGATCAAAACCCAGTTTGAGTCCATAGAACATCCCTGAGTCCACCCAGCTCTTACGGGTACTTGAATTTTGTTAGGGAAAGTAAATCCAGCTGTGCCAGGTGCTGACCACACTATCCCTTCATATACTGAGGTTACTGAGGACCATCAGGTTCAAAAGGGAACTTTACTTCTACTAAGTTACTGTTAAAGTTGATTATACTTGAAGAATTTTGTAAAATTTGTTATAAAAAAAAGTCGCGTTCCCTTTCTGTGACCTCGGCATACTAAGAGATAGTGTGGTCAGCACTATGCTCAGCCGCCTTTACTTTCCCTAACAAGAGTTAGGTACCCATCAGAGTTGGGTGGACTCAGGACGGTCTACTGACTAGAACCTGGATTCGAACTCAAGACTGGCGGGTTAGGGGTCCAGCTCTCTACCGCTAGACCACTCCGTTCCCCAAATTTGTTATAATATAAGCTTAATTTCTATATTTTTCAAAATCTCCAGACTATCTATATATATAATTAGAAATAGCGGCGTATGACATGCCGCTGGTCGGCTCGTTATTATTAACAGTGACCAGCATGACCTTCACAATGATGTTTCATCTTTATTTTTTTAATCTAATGGTAATCTATTTTTATTTTTACTTGACAGTGGATGCTGTGTAAAACTAAGCAAGAAAAAGTATGGTTGTTGGAACAGTAACAGTATTGAATTCAGCTCGTGGATTGCTTCAGCATGCTTTCAGACATTTTACGCCATATTTGAATAGGTTACCTGTATCAACTAATAGAAGAGTGCATTTGCTTCCAATTTATTTTTTTAGATCTATTTCAACACCTTATAATAGTATAAAAGATGAACATTTTCGCAATCAGTCTATTGCGAATATTCTAGACTGTGACTTAGTTGATGTAGAATCTTTTTTAGAAAAATATCCATTCTTACGTCGCATGTCTACTCACCTAATCCAACTAAAAGTGAACTTGTTTTTGTCTTACAATTTTTCCATATCTGCATTAAAAACAAACCTGAGACCAATTAGCTGCCATTCATACGAAGAACTTAATCGGCGCTTACAGTTACTAAAAGAAAAATCATTTTTAAATGACAGTTCGTTTGTAAAGCAAGAAAACCTAGTTTATTTCCTGGAATGTGACTGCCACAATTTTGATGCAGCTTTTAAAAATTTATGCTCAGAGCTTGATGCACTTGAAGGCTGTGCCAGTCAGTGTGAGTACCTTCAACACAGACTGAAGTGTACAAAAGAAAAAGCTGACAGTATGCTTTCATCTTATCCGCTGTCAAAACATATCAGTAACTGTAAAATGAAAAGTGTTTTGGATTTTTTTCTCAATGAGGTGAAAGTTGATCCAGAATATGTGATTAAAAACAAGCGTTTCTTCTCATTTTCTTTAACCAGACTGCAACAACGATGGATAATTATGCAGTCGGGTGGTGTTGCGCTGGAAAAATATGCAGACTTTTGGAATTTAACAGAAAAACAATTTCAAAAAAAATTCCAAGAATATTTTCCACAAAAATAAGATTTAAGTGCTGTTGTCAAAAGTGAAATGTGCCTTAACACTATTTTGTTAAAGCAATACAATAACATAGCCATAATTATCTGGGTTTTTGTTGATTTATTTTCACATTTTCAGTTAGCATTTTTGTGCTTGACCACACCATCCTGTTAAAGTTGCTCTACTACATGACCACACCATCCTGTTAAAGTTGCTCTACCCCTTGACCTGTGTCCTTTTCATATTGCACCACTGCTTCACCACACTGTTTTGTGAAAATCTCCTACCTAACCAGACTGTTTAGCACTGTTTGTTATACCAGCATGAATGAAGCTTACATTAACACAGCCCGTAAACAATCTTATACAATAGGATCCTTCAGAGGTCCTGCTGCTATTTTTTAAATGTAGAAATAAAATTGCATTCTAAAGAATTTAGCACTAGCTTTGTTTAAACATGAGTTGGGTACCCATCAGCTGGGTTGCCTCAAGGACATCCTACAGTATTGAGCACAGGCCTGAAATGAAGACTTAGAGTTAGCAGTCATACAAACAGACCTTTCTGTCTCATTACATAAGCACTGACTTAGGCATGAAAGCAATAACTGCAGTGATACAGAGATACCACACCAATCAATGAAATAGTCTAAAGATTGTGGGGGTTGGACAGGTTATTTTAGGATTATAAGAGCCTTCAATAAATTTGGATGTAAGCTTATAATAATGGCTTATATGTATACTATAAGTAAAAACCTGATACCACCAGTTACAACAAGCCAGAGTAAAAACCTTACATGTATAATATTAATAAGTAAAATTTTTTATTTACATAGACATGAGGCCAGTGGTTTCCAAACTTATCATCCAATAACTCCCTGTATAAATAATTAAATATATTTATATACATACATGTGTGTATATATACACAATATCATGCAGCATACTGAGCTTTGTAAAATTGGTATATTTGTATTCATTTTCATCTCTAAATTGCATCACCAAAAGATGTGAATTCTGAATAGTTTGGTAGTAGCTAAGAAAAGCATTGTTTCTTTCATGAACCCTGGGTTCAAGATAATTAAAATTAAAACATCTGTCTAATGATTTCTGTACTGTAATAGAAAATGTCCATTTCCAAAAAATTGTAATTATCTTTCCAACAAATGACAAATATTAAATAAATTCTAACTGTATTGATCATTGATGTGAGCTATTATTATTACTTTCTAATATAGGTGAAAATAGCGGTTTCTATTCCTATGTACTGAAGAATTTTTGTGTAACACTCAGTAACAGTTACAATATTTTTCTATTTCAATATCACCTTTAAATAATAAGCTGCTTTGTGAACATGCTGCAAGATCACATCAGACACTTGTTTTTTTTTTTTAGGAAAGTTTGAAGACCCCCCCCCCCCCCCCACCCCCTGCTTCAGCTTGACACATAAGCTACTGCTCAGTCTCCAGAAGTCCAATGTAGTGTATGGAATTTACACTTTTCCAATCTTTGTTAATGCATTTACATTTTACTGAAACAAACCTCTTTTAAAGCTTCTGTTTTGGTTTGTTATATTCCAATTTCAATGGCAAAATGTATGATCTTTATTCTGTTGCATTATTTAGTTTATGTATACAGATAGGCCTACCTACTTACAAGTAGGCTACTAATAAGTACTACTAATAAAAATGACAATGCTGTTGTGTAGCTAGTATTGCTACCTCATGTCATCAGGGCCCTAGTATTGTTACATTAACAAAAGTTAGGAGCTGTGTTTTACGTACATAATTACCATGTGAATCATTTTAATGATGTATTTTGGGATTATGATCATAAATATTAGGTCCAGACCTTTTTAACTTGTGCTTGTTAGCCCACTGAGTCAGTTGGGCATATATATTTATAAGAATAATTGTTATCTGACTCACAGATAAAAAAATCAACCTAGAATGAGGTTGTAGTAGATACTTAGTATTTAAAAAAAAAAACATTCTGAAGCAAGCATTATACAATACTAGAATTATAATTATGTTCAAAATTAAAATTATTGAATTATTGTATGTTTCCTAAAATCACCATAATTTTTGCCAACATTTATGCACCTCTCTTACTTACTATTAGTATTTGCTCACACTTGGAAATTACTGCAGTAGTCAATGAAAATACATGAAATGTTTTGTAACGCATATGGTTACCAGCCAAGGGGAGATAAGAATAAAGTTGTAATTCATTGGGTTGCGGCACCTGTGGGACTGCAGTTGTTAATGTATAGTTTTTTGCATTCTCTTCGGTGAGCGATTTTTACCTGTGTCCCATGTCATGTGACATGGGATTTTGGGTAGTTCGTGCCTAGCCGTGCCAGTCAGACCCAAGGCTGCTGTCTGTGGACACAGAGGGTGACAGTACCTAGAGGTAGATCAATGACAATGTAGACCTAATGAAGGACTACAATTTACAATTCATTATTTATCTATAAGTCGTCTACTGTTTTCTACACTGTTTACTACGGTTGTTCTGCATCGCCGTTTATGGCTTGATGTAATGCCAATAAAGCCAATAGTTGACAACAACGTCGTTTTAGTGTCCTAAATCTCAGGGTCAGCCCTTTTAAACACAACACCCCCACTGAGTGAGTGTTAAAGTTTCAAACAGGAAATCACCTAAATCAGTTAATGTAACATCTCTACAATGTGCAGATATTGGGAATTGTGTTGTAAGATATACTGTAATCCTATTGTTTAACAGATAGAACTATTTAATTTTATGTAGAAAGAGTTACAGTAGTGTTTGCAGTGTATAATAACCAGAAAACAACACTTTTATTATATTTTGTTTAAGGAACAAACCCAAAATGAACTTAAAATTTCATCAGAAAAGCATTTTTGACAAGAACAGATTAACACATGTACACAAACATAATGCTAAAGTAAAAAAAATTATTTTGGTTGTAAGAATTTTTCAAATTCATGTTTAAATTTCTTTTCAGTTAATAGCCAAATGTATGGATAATCCTCCACTGGAACTTCAGCTTCTTTCATTACTTGTAATCGTTGCTTCAATCTCTTAAGTGAAAATGCAAAGAGCCACCTATTTTTAATAACAAAGTCTGATCCAAGTTTAACCTCGTCAAGCGCAAAGTCTAAAACCTTTTTTATTTTCTTGTTACTGACATGACGATCCAAGGGATAGCTTGAAAGCATCATGGCAGCTGTTTCTTTAGAACATTTCAGCCTCATCTGCAAATAGTCCAACTGATTACTACAACCTTCAAGTGAATCCAGTTGGGTGCATATGTTCTTGTATCCTGATTCAAATTTTTCATTTTCACACTCCAGGTAATGAACAAGATTTTCTTGCTGTATGACTGGATTTTCTGTCAAAAATGATCTGGCTTTCAACAACCGCAGGCGTTTGTCGAGCTCATGATATGAAGTGTGGTAAACAGGACGTGGGTTGTTTCTAATAAAAGATAAAGGCAGGTTGTAGGAGGTCAGCAACTTAACTTTCTGCTGAAGCAGGTGCGTTGACAGGTGTGCTAAGAATGGGAACTGTTTAATAATTGATTCTGCCTCAGCAATATTGCACTCCAATATCCTGGCCACGGCATTCAGTCTATAAGTTGGAATCTTAACCTGATCTACCGTCGCAAAGTTGACGTCTGTTGTGGGTGAGGAAAGAAGTCTCTTTTTAAAATAAATGTTGCTGTTCTCTCTTGCTGGGCTGAACTGGTCAGAAAATATAAAGGTCTTGCTTGATGTTGAGAAACACTGAAGTTTGCGACAAAGACCAAATATTTGCAGTAATACAGCAGAGTTGACTGAATACTTTACAGGAGAAATCAATTTCTTAATTAAAACAAAACCCGTCTTGGTAGTATTGTATTCCATTCCACATATCAAGTTGTCTCTTCATCTGCTGATAAAAACATAACATAAATGGTTCATTAACATAAAATAATTATTAATAAATTTTATGTATGGTGGTAAGAGATGGCATGCACTCCACAAATCTTAAAAAAACAATTAAATTTACATTACATATTTGAAATAAAAACAAAGTAACTTTACATCATTGCAAATAAAATAAACACAGTACTTACAGTTTAAAAGCATGATTTCACTTTTTCATCTGTGGATATTAAAATGTAAATGTAGGGATCGTCCAATCAATTTAAAATCTAGAAATAATATGTAAATATTTAATTTTAAGTAGTTGTTACCCAAAACTGTACAGGTCGGTCTTTAAATGTCTGACTATAGTGATACTGCTTAAATAGATATAATATACATTTCCTTGTCAACAATTCACAGATGTAATAGTGCCTTTTCATAAAACTAACCACCACAAAAAGTAAAAATTTTAAAAAGTAATTTAATTTTAATTCTGTTACTATGATAAAAAAAATAGCTCCGGTTATAAACGAAAAACTAGCTCATTGGGACATGAATTTTAATCAAAATAATCTTTTTAAGAATAATTAATAGTTGAGTAAATTTTTTAAAAATTAGTAGGCCCCTAACTGTCAATATTTTAATTTTAACAAAAAAATACTTTAAGTAGGAGCAATTAAAAGAATGAAATAAAATGCTCACGGATTTTTTAATGCATTCCTTTAATGCATCAAATTCTTTCTGGCACGCAGATTTTGTGACATTATCCTTTGCAGTGATGCATTTACCATATGCTGTGGCCTAAATAAAGGAAAAGTAGTTAATGCATATACTAAATGTGCCTGGTTGGTTATAGATAGATCTAGAATAAATTCAAGATTTGTTATATTAACAGCAGCCATTTGTAAAATAGAGTGGCTTCCCCTGAATCTTGCGCTATAAGTTTATAAAAAAAAAACTTAAACAAATAGTTAACCTAATTATAAACAGCTTTGATTGGTTGGTTTTATTCATCTCATCCCGGACCTAGTGTTTTCATCCAGGGGAGGGGGGGACTGGGATCACAGGCTGACGTCATACCTGAACTTAAAAATTTAAAAACTTGTCTTCCAGAAGGAGAAAACAAAAGAACTTGATCTGGATATATTTAGAAATGGACATGCGTACAGCAGATACCGAAAGTTTCATATAAAACATCCAAATAATTATTATACGAAGCAATAAACAGACGATGACCATTACGAGGGTTGACCATTCAGAGGAAATCTACTCTAGATCTAGAGCACCTTACGGTCCCCAAACACTATGTAGGAGCGAACACTTCATCGGTTTTTGGCTCATAGAAACTTTAATTAGCATGTCTCATGCGAAACCACAGAGCCTGCACGTAAACTGTTCATTTATGAACACTTCCGTGTCAAGTACTTCCGTTTCCTCTCTCAAGAATTATTTTTAGAAATTTTTTAACGTTGCATGGTACGCACATTTCTATTTTTACACCAGCCGGATGAAGTGACCTAGGGTTGGACTTAGGGGCAAAACTTGAACCAATCAACGCTTAGTTAAAAGGTTACACTATAAATAGCATCTATGGAACATCGTAAATGTCAAGGTTAATGGGTTTTTTTTGTGCTTGAACAATAAAAAAGGGGTGTTTGTTAACTTTTTTGGCCTTACATGGGAGCGGACAGCAACACAAAAATATTATTAAATAAGAATTTACAGCGTAAAAGGGGCTGGTTATTGAAGGGAAAGGGTCAAAATAAGGTCAAGAAGGCAGTGGAAGGCGAAAGAGGAGGGGAAATCATGTGACCTGGCTGGCTTAGCAGCGAACTGCGCGAGCCGCAATGGCTGAATGGGATGAACTTTGGGAGTGTGGGGGAAAAAGGTTTTATACTATTAAAATTACCTCACAAACAATCAATAACACAATATAAATGCATATAATGCTTTTATTCATTAAATTGACTTTAAATTATTCTAAATGAACAAAATGTGCTTTGTTCGATGACGGGTAAAGGTGTCCGAACACATGTAAAATTTTATTACCTGTTGGGACACATGTTAAGACCCCCCCCCCCGTCACTATAACAAGAATAGCTAAAGTTCTATGAGTATTGAGTATGAATACAAAATGAGGTAATCTATCGTTTTGGGTACGTAAAATCGCCCGCGGCTATTAATGTACGAAAACGTTACCTCGTTGTCAAGGCTGTAATAGAAGTATATTGTGATATGTTTGTGTCAAATATTATAGATAAATGGATAATAAACCTAAAACAATGGCTAAATATATCAATATAGGCCAGAAATTAACTTTAAACAGCAGTGTCTGCAAGTAAGATTTCCTATATAAACAGCAGCCATTTGTAAAATAGAGTGACTTCCCCCTGAATCTCCCGCTATGTCTATAAAAATAAAACTTTAACAAGATGGCTGCTATAGTAAATGAGCATGGTTGCATCTATTGGAAACATCGCTAGTGTTCATTTATTACTGAAAAGTTTTAATTCAATTGTTTAAAAACAGGTACATAAATGAAACATGGAAACATTTTTGTATTTTTCAAAACATAAATCCTCCTCAAAATGTGAAATAATTATTAAAATGTAAGGAGTCACCTGTTTTTCACATTACTAGTCTCGGGCGATTTTACGTACCTAAAACGATAGATTACCCAAAATGATACACATTATTTACGTAGAATGGTTGCGGATAGATCTAGAGCTAGATACGATATTTTCTTTTTTGTTTTCTATGTTAAGCGGTTACTGAATGAGACCGCATGGAAGTTGTAGTAAATGTGAAGTCCGTTTTTTTCGCGGTGTGTGTCCGCAAACTGTAATGCAAGGTACTCTAGGCCTAATTACTAGTCTGGCGCATTGCTTAGATGGCAGGATTGACCTCTGACCCTGAAACGTCACGCATCGTTTTCTGACGGTTTTTCCGTTTATTTTAGGGGTCCCATCCACGACAAATGAAAAAACTGTTTATATCGCAAATTCTCATCATTATTTTAATGCAAATTGCTAATAAAATGGATAATATGCCTTAGAATGCCAGAAAAAATCGCAAGATTCGTGGTTGTAAATAATGAGAGGATTTCTAGTGGAGCACTCTCCTTAAAAACTGAACCGCCGCCAAAAACGACCGACTAACGGGGAAAACGGCTCGACTAACTGTACATTAATATATAATTGATATATTTATCATGTATATTTACAGTATTTTTGATTACTTTTTCTAAAATCTTCCTCGAGGATGAGGTACCCACGCTGACATTTCTATCCGCTATTTTAAGTATCATGACGTCATTGTTACGCTAGTTGCCAGACTGAAACAACTAGTTTTTGTTTTTTACGGAATGAACTGTTAAGTCTAGTATTTTAATTATAAATCAATTGTAGCATGTGTGGAAAAAGTAAAATTATAGACATTATTATTGTATTAGTAATTTTATTAATATATTGATTTTTTCTTCACTGTGGGCCGACCGTTGCTGCATTCGTGACCGGTGGTTGACCTCGTCAACGCCGCGTGGCCTATTCGTTTATATAATCAGTGTTGCTCGTTCAGTGGCCTTTTTCAGAGCTAGGCCTAATTACGGGCGATTTTTAGACTTAATTGATTGGCCGTTAGCCTTTTTCATTGCTGCGTATTGTAAAAAATGCTCGTTCAGCGGCCTTTTTTTTGGCGCTAAATAATCTGTTTACGGGCATTTTAAGCGTTTATTTATTTATTTTTTAAGCTAGACGTAGATCTAGTTTAAAAAATATTTTTTTTATACAGCTGGCTGTCTAGAATGCCTGATATCCGAACTTAAAAAAAAAATGACCGAACTAAAAAAAATGACCAGAAGTAGGGAAGTAGGTCTCTTTTTCAATTTGCTTGAAGAAGAGGGGGGGGGGGGGGAGAGAGAGAGAAGTGAAGACACCGACCATCTCGTGTACGCGTGTTCATTCTATGACGTGTACTGTAGGCCTGCTGAAGTCACGGTGACCCCGCGACCGTGGTGGGATTTTTCATCCACAGGATAGTAAACATAAGCAAGCAATCACGCGAGTGACGATGTTTGGAGATTTTATTTAAAAAAAAAATCACATACGTCATGTTTTCAAGATGAAAAAAAATGTAATGTAAAAAAAAAAAAGACACTAATACCATGTATGAACCTCAGCTGCCACACTGTTGACTCAATATAATGTGATTGAGTGTAAAATGTATTTGCATTTATAAACTATCTTAACTATTACTATCATATTATTTTATGCATATTTATTATTTAAAATTAGAATTTGAAATAAAAATATTTATTATGGTCGTTTGATTTATGTAGGTGTTCATTATTTCTTAAAATGGTATGAATAAAATGTAGAGTAGAATTTAATAAATAATAAAATAACTAGATCTAAGTTTTATTATCAACCAGTTGCTTTTTGTTATTTTCCGGTGAGTAAATGACCTAAGCTGACGCAATTACCATGGCGGGAATTAAAAGCTCGTGCACACAAGTTCACGGCGTCATGTTATGCCGGTCCAGGAGCAAGATTCTTGTTTTGTCATTCATTTTCCATTCTAGCTAAATTTTCAAATTCTCTTTTTTCTCGTCAACCGAATAAGCTAGATATTTAAATGTGGTGTCAAATGTTCTCTTGTCTTAAGGGGTAAGGAACTTAATGGTGTATTTGAAATAACAGAATATTTTATTTTAAAAAATCCATAATTCAACCTACTAATTACTAATTAAAATTGTTTATAATATTATTACAATATTAATAATTATACTTTTAAACTTAGATCTACCTGAACTGCGCATTGTGACAAAGCTTCTGGGTACTGTAATATTTTTTTACGGGCACTTTGAACAGACTTCATATTTTAAGCTAAGGTCCACTGTCATTTGTTTGAACAGGTATGACTTTGACCTTATTACCGGAGTTCTTTTGCGTGTAAAAAATGCAAATAGTAGGCTTTCATATCTACAAAACCTGGATTAGGACTGATTTTCGATTATTATTATTATTATTATTATTAGAACTAGATCTAGAACTAGATTAGGTTGATTAGATCTAGACCTACATTTTATTTTATAAACTGATTAAATTTAGCTCGTGTTTCTAAAGTTTTAAATTTAAAGAAATGATTTCAAGAGGAATAAAAGATATAGACTAGGTCTAGAATTCAGATCTGATTAGATTCTATAACTATAACTGATGCTATTATTTAGCTTTAAAAAAGACTTTACTCATTACTAAAGTTTATCTTAACAATCAAATATTAAAGATTTGTGAATTTTTTTTATTTAAAATTAGCTTATGTTGTTGTTTAATTAATTTAATCTTATCGGATAATTATAATGAAATAATCTTGAATCCTACATGATCCCCTTTTAAGCTGACTATAAATATAAAAATTAGTTTATTACAAGCATAGAGACGTAGCAACACATTTCGGAACAACACATTTCGGGGCAATGGATTTTGCGCCCCCATATATATATATATATATATATATATATATATATATATATATATATATATATATATATAGCCATTTATTAATTATATATAATTATTCAAGTGGTCGAAGAAGCATCCCTCCTCCACCAGTTTTCTATTAGAACCTCAAACTGGTTTCAAATTATTAATTTTTTTAAATTGTTGTAGGCCTACATTTCAAAACCAGAAAACGATGGGTGTGCAGGTGGGGGGGGGGGGGTCTAATATAGGCTAAGTCCAAGTTTAAATTTACCTAACCATACTATTAATGTGAAAGATAAAATATTGTACAGTTATCAGTTTTAATTTGTAGAAGTTAAAATTGCCCTTTTAAAAAAAAAACGATGTCGTCCTTTAGCCGGTCTGATTACCAACTTCACGAGCGATCTTAGTTTTATCAGCTGAAGCTACTCTTAAGAAAGTGACAATCGTAAATAAAATACGCAGTTATTTCTCTTAGCTTGAATATCAATTTATCAACATGTTCAAAATTACTTGGGTTTTGTTTTGTTTAGGTTTTCTTTCTTAATGTGCAAATTATGATATCATAATGTCAAAATATATATTTAAATAAAGGTTATTGAAAAATCTTACAACTAGGGCTACACACCAAAGTGAGTCGTATTTTTATGATATAAATATACTTTAGTTGCCTATGTTATATTTTAAACTTTATTATCTTCAATAATCAAATAATCTTAAGTTATCAACAATTAGTAGCCTACAGTAAAGATTAATATTGGAAAAAACTAATAAACGTTGTTGTTCAGCTTGTATGCATGCACCGTTTCAAAACAAGTAGAGAGTCTGCTCCAGAGTTTCTTCAGGCATCTCTTCGGGGGGGGGGGGCTTCGTCCCCCCCCCCCCCCCGAAAATTTTTTACCCCCCTACCCCCCCCCCCCCCCGAACGAAATGAAATTTATATAGAAAATATATACTTTTTAACAGTGTCCGCCCCCCCCCCCCCGCAAGAAAGTTTACCGCCCCCCCCCCCCCCCGAAGATTTCAAGTGCCCCCCCCCGGAGAAAAAAGTCTGGAAGAAACACTGGTCTGCTCAGCTATATGAATACCCGAAATGAATCGGGAAAAGACAAGATGAAGTCAATGATATAATTCGGCTTTGAAATGTACTTAGTCATTATTTATATATCAGTGCAACAAATAATCAACGAAAACGTACGCAGCGAGATAATTCAAAACACACCAATCGATAAAGACATAAAATAAACTGCTTTGTTGACCTCGGTTATAAAAAAAAAACCTCTATATTTGTAACGTAGTTGTTGTAGATCTAGTGAATTTTTTTTTTTCCCCTTTTGTTTTAAAACAATTTTAAGTTCTACTACCAGAGCAAGCACAACAATTAGAAACAAAAACGCGAAATAAATCACGTCAAAGTAGGGCTACTTTTTGTGTGCTCTAGTTACGGTTTAGATTTTGGCTTTGGTTTGGCATTTTGCCACACATTACCTGGCGCTTTAGTGTCTAGCTATTTTCAGTGCGCAACTTTGCGGTGTGCAGCTGTACAGAAACGGCAAAGCTTCTATTTTTCTCCTCAAGAATCCAGCGAATTGGCTAAGTTCCCTTTCTTATTTTAAACACGGTGAATTGGGTCGTACTGTACGGTCAAACAAAGTATACGAGTGCTGGATGGGGAAATAACTCACAAATACAAAAAAAATCTGCATGGGTTCTCTCTAGTGACCTACTAACACACTAAAATTATTTTATATAGAACAGAGCAATCGGTGTATTGATTGTGAGATATAATTTTGTAAAGGAAAAAAAAAGGTCTCTCTGTTGGAACCGGATTAGTCCAATCCGTAAAGACGTTGTAAACAAATCTGAAACAATCTCGAACGTAGTTCAATTGTAGATCGTGTTGAATACAAACAAATCCATCTCAAATATTTCACATCTGAAGAAAGACCGTTTAGTTCTCTGGGCTGAAGAATGGATGAAGGGGCGGGGAGAATGAAGGGGTGAGGTTTGTACCTTTATACTAGAGAACAGAAATGAATATAAATGAGGACGCATCCTTGAGTATGGTGTGCACCGCCTAGCATCAACCAGACTCCGCAGCTGCAGATGTGGTCACATGACCCGATTCTTTAGAAATATTGTCCTCCTCATATTCAAAGGTCCCCGTGGGGAAAATTCAACCCCTGGCGTAACGGCTCTCATTTGAGCAGCGTTTTGTTTTTCAAATTTCGGATCTATTGTGGAGGCGACGAAACAAAATTAACTCAGAGTAAATACTACCTTATGCAAACTTAACCAACCGCGGAGAAATACCACGCTAAAGAGAGAAGGGTGTTCTTCTTTAGAGGCTTCCCTTACACCATAAAACAGCGATATAGAGCTAGGTTTACGCTCTTTCGGAAATATAAAATAGCCGGATAAAGATAAAAGAATTGTTTGGTAATTTCGGAATAAGGGAGGGGGGGGGGGGGGGGGGGGGGGGTCCATACTATTTTGTAAGTTTCCTGATGTTGTTATTATTTATTGTTATTCCCAAAGCTGTTTTGTTTTTATAGAATTTTAGAATTGAGCAACAAATGCTTTGCTAATGAAATTTTAAAAAAAACGTGACTACACTAATATTCTATTAACCTTGGGAGCCAGAACAATAATGTCACACTTACAGCCAGCTCTCTTCCAGACTTTTTTCTCCGGAGGGGGGGGGGGGCACTTGAAATTTTCAGGGTGAGGGGACTAAACTTTCCGGGGGGGGGGAACACTGTTAAAAGTATATATTTTCTATATAAATTCCATTTAGGTCGGGGGGGGGGGTAGACTTTCTCCTATTCACACCCCCCCCCCCACCCCTCCCGAAGAGAAGCATGGACGAAACTCTGCTTACATCTCACTAGATAATCCCCGATATGCTCATTCATAAAGCTGGATATACCTAAAGGCGCCAACAATCAAAGTGCGACCACAATCTGTGTTAGGACAGTGAAATCGTGGTATAATATGCGGGGAAAAAAACCCAGCTGAATGGGTCGTTTACAAAATGGACCTAAAAACCACCCTAAAATAGGAAATGATAACGATGCAAATGCAAAAAGAAGAGCAGGCTGAAATCGGAGTCTCTTCTCTTAATTCTCGTCACCCCCTGTGGAACATA